>NW_028075900.1:0-942 GCF_014824575.4 Sturnira hondurensis
GGTAGGGAAAAAAATGCCTAGGCCGAGCAGCAAAAAGCAAAAAGAATTTTTTAAAAAATGACCAGAGCTTAAGAAACATTTAAGGCAACATGAGTCAGAACACATCTGCATTATAGGAATACCAGAAGGAGAAGAGAGCAAGCAAGAGACGGAGAACCTATTTGAAGAAATAATGGCCAAAAACTTCCTTAATTTGAAGCCCTGGCTGGCGTAGCTCAGTGGATTGAGCGCGGGCCTGCGAACCAGACAATTGCGGTTCGATTCCCAGTCAGGGCACATGCTTGGGTTGCAAGCCGGTTCCTTGCAGGCTAACTACCAGCAGGGGATGCACAAAAGGCAACCATACATTGATGTTTCTCTCCCTCTCTCCTTCCCCTCTAAAAATAAATAAATAAATAAAATCTTTAAAGAAAAAAAAAAAAACTTCCTTAATTTGGTGAAGAGAAAAGATATACAAGCCCAGGAAGCTCAGAGAGTCCCAAACAAGTTGGACCCAAAGACTCAGACACATCATGATTAAAATAAGATAGCTTAAAGACAAGTAGAGAATTCTAAAAGCCTCTAGAGAAAAGCAAGTACTTATGTACAAGGAGCATCAATTACACTGTCATCTGATTTCTCAACAGAAACATTCCAGGCCAGAAGGCAGAGGCATGAAATATTCAAGGTGATGAAAAACAACAACCTACACCCAAAGTTACTTTACCTAGCAAGGCTATCATTTAAAATCAAAGGAGAAATAAGGAGTTTCCCAGACAACAAACAGCTAAAGGAGTTTGTTACCACTAAATCAGTACTACAGCAAATATCAAAGGGCTTGCTTTAAGAAGAGAAAGAAAAGAAGAAAACAAAACAGAGGAAAATAGTTTAACAGTAAAATAGCACTACACACTTATCTATCAATAATCACCTTAAGTGTAAAAAGCTTAAATGTTCCCATCA
>NW_028075901.1:0-1138 GCF_014824575.4 Sturnira hondurensis
GTGTAAAGTGGTATCTCATTGTGGTTTTAATTTGCATCTCTCTGATAGCTAGTAATATCAAGCATCTTTTCATGTGTCTCTGGATCCTCTGTATGTCCTCCTTGGAGAAATGTCTGTTCAAGTCCTTTGCCCATTTTTTAATTAAGTTGTTCATCCGCTTTGAGTGGAGCCGAGTGAGTTCTTTGTATATTTGAGATTAAACCTTTGTCTGAAGTATCATTGGCAAATAAGGTTTCCCAAACAGTTGCTTCTCTTTTAATCTTGATACTGTTTTCCTTAGCCATGCAGAAGCTTTTAATTTTGATGAGATCCCATTTGTTTATTCTTTCCTTTATGTCCCTTGCTCTAGGGGACATAACAGTAAAAATCTTGCTGCGTGGAATATCTGAGATTTTCCTGCCTATGTTCTCCTCTAGGGCTTTAATGGCGTCACGGCTTATATTTAAATCTTTTATCCACCTTGAATTAATTTTGGTGTATGGTGTAAGTTGGGGCTCGAGTTTCATTTTTTTGCATGTAACTGTCCAGTTCCCCAAATACCATTTGTTGAAGAGGCTATCTTTACTCCATTTTATGTTATTGCCCCCTTTGTTGAATATTAATTGACTGTAGAGAGTTGGGTTTATTTCTGGGCTCTCTGTTCTGTTCCACTGGTCCATGTGCCTGTTTTTTATGCCAGTACCAGGCTGTTTTGATTACAGTGGCCCTGTAATACAGTTTGATATCAGGTATTGTGATCCCTCCTACTCTTTTCTTCTTTCTCAAAATTGCGGCTGCTATTCGGGGTCTTTTATCATTCCATATAAATTTTTGAAGTGTTTGTTCTATGCCTATGAAATATGCCATTGGAACTTTAATAGGTATTGCTTTGAATCTATAAATTGCTTTGGGTATTATGGACATTTTGATGATGTTAATTCTTCCAATCCATGAGCATGGTATATACTTCCATTTGTTCATGTCTTCCTTGATTTCTTTCTTCAGTGTTGTATAGTTTTCTGCGTACAGGTCTTTTACCTCCTTGATTAGGTTTATTCCCAGATATTTTATTTTTGTTTTTGCTATATCGAATGGGATTTTTTTTTTATTTCTGCTTCTGCTGCTTCATTGTTGGTATACAAAAATGCCTTTGATTTCT
>NW_028075902.1:0-1049 GCF_014824575.4 Sturnira hondurensis
CTTTTAGTTTTTGTCCATTGAGTATGATGTTGGCTGTAGGTCTTTTATATATAGCCTTCACTATGTTGAAGAATGCTCCCTCTATTCCCATTTTTCTGAGTACCTTTATCATAAATGGGTGTTGTACCTTATCAAAAGCTTTTTTCTGCGTCTATTGATATGACCATGTGGTTTTTGTCCTTGCTTTTGTTTATGTGATGTATTACAGTTACTGATTTGTGAATATTGAACCCTCCTTGGATCCCTGGGATGAATCCCATTTGGTTGTGGTGTATGATCTTTTTGATGTATTGTTGGATGTGATGTGCCAATATTTTATTGAGGATTTTAGCATCTGTGTTCATTAGCGATATTGGCCTGTAATTTTCTTTCTTTGTTGTGTCGCTATCTGGCTTTGGAATTAGGATGATGCTGACTTCATAAACAGAGTTGGGGAGATTTCCTTCCTTTTGGTTTTTTTGGAATAGTCTGTGAAGAATAGGGGTTAGCTCTTCCTTAAAAGCTTTGTAGAATTCTCCTGTGAAACCATCTGGTCCAGGGCTTTTGTGTGATGGGAGTTTTTTGATTACTGCTTCAATTTCATCTGCTGTTATTGGTCTGTTCAGGTTTTCTGCTTCTTTTTCATTGAGTTTTGGAAGATTATATTTTTCTAGAAATTTGTCCATTTCACCTAGGTTTTCAAATTTGTTGGCATATAATTCTGCATAGTAATTTCTTACAATCCCTTATATTTCTGTGGCATCAGATGTAATCTCTCCTCTTTCATTTCTGATTGTGTTTATTTGTGTCCTCTCTCTTCTTGATGAGCCTACTTAAAGGTTTGTCTATTTTGTTTATCTTTTCGAAAAACCAACTCCTAGATTCATTGATCCTTAGAATTGTGCTTTTAGTCTCTATGTCATTTAATTCTGCTCTGATCTTGGTTATTTCCTTCCTTGAACTTGCTCTGGGCTGTCTTTGTTGTTGTTCTTCGAGTTCTTGCAGGTGTTGGGTTAGATTGTTTGTTTGAAATGTTTCTATTTTCTTTAGGTAAGCCTGTATTGCTATGA
>NW_028075903.1:0-520 GCF_014824575.4 Sturnira hondurensis
TGTACAGAGTTACCAAGCAGCTCACCTGCTGTGATGAATATTCTAGGTACCCATCCTACCCCAGTGGGCAATTTAAGGCTAAGTCTGGGCTCTTTTCTGTACCTAAGATATCTGACAATGAACCACCCTGCTTCAGAGGTGAATGCTGAGAGTGGTTCCCCAAACCCCTTTGGTATTTACAACCTGTCCATCAGAACTGAGAGAGGATGTGTATCACTCTCAACTTCTGTAGCTTTAGACAGATTTCCAAAAATTTCTATAATCCAAAAAGATTATATATCACTGATTTTAAGGAAAACATATTATTTAATAACTATTAATGACAATATTTTACCTACTAATAGGTAAAATATTTACCTAATATCTACTTGCCTGCATAAAATTAAATCAACTTTTTAATCAAAGACAGAATACACTCAGATCTTACCTGAACTCAACCTATAATTTAAGTAGTTGAAAATGGAATACTGAAAGCAATTTGCAGAGCCAACACAAATTTAGCCAGCTCATACTATCAATG
>NW_028075904.1:0-732 GCF_014824575.4 Sturnira hondurensis
TCTCTTGCTGCTTCTAGGATTCTCTCCTTCATTTTAATCTTGGCTAATTTAACTATGATGTGCCTTGGTGTGTTCCTCCTTGGGTCCACCTTCTTTGGGACTCTCTGAGCTTCCTGGATTTCCGGGAAGTCTGTTGCCTTAGCCAGATTGGGGAAGTTCTCCTTTATAATTTGGTCAAATAAGTTTTCCACTTGTTGCTGTTCCCCTTCCCCTTCTTGTACCCCTATAATTTGGATGTTGGAATGTTTAAAGATGTCCTGGAGGTTCCTAAGCCTCTCCTCATTTTTTTGAATTCTTGTTTCTTCATTCTTTTCTATTTGGTCATTTGTTTCTTCCTTCTGGTCTACTCCATTGATTTGAGTCCCACTTTCCTTTTCATCACTATTGGTTTCCTGTGCATTTCCCTTCATTTCACTTAGTTTAGCCTTCATTTGTTCCTGTAATTTGTGACTATAATCAACCAGTTCTGTGAGCATCCTGATCACCAGTGTTTTGAACTGTGCATCCAATACATTCGCTCTTGGTTGCTCAGAAGTATTGGCTCTGGGGCTTTGAGCTGTTCCTCTTGAGCCATACTGTCTCAGTCTGTTCACACCTGTTACATATGAGGGGTGGAGCCCTAAGTGTTCACCAGGGTGGGGTGACCCAGGTCCCTGGGTTGTGACACTGTATATGGGGGTGGGGTCAGAAAGGGGCAATAGCGTCTGTTCTGCTCTCTCTCGGATTTTGGTT
>NW_028075905.1:0-41496 GCF_014824575.4 Sturnira hondurensis
TAATTAAGTTAAGTCCATCGCCTCACCTCGCGAACACCTTGCTGCCGCGGGCAGCGGCAAAACATGTTTTCCCATTTATTAGTTTTCTTTTCATTTTTATGATTTTTTAGCTGTGCAGAAGCTGTTTACTTTGATGTAATCCCATTTATTTGTTCTTTCCTTTATCCTTTTGCCTTAGAGGATATGTCAGCAAAAATATTGCTGTGTGGATATTGGAAATTTTACCATCTTAAGATTTCCTCTAAGGATTTTATGGTGTCATGGTTTCTATTTAAATCTTTAATCCATTTTCAGTATCATGCATGGGTTCTAGTTGTTCACCCAGTTTCTTCTCCTTTCTTCTTCTTTCTTCTTCCTTTTTTTCTTTCTTCTTCTTCTTTTTTGCATGTACCTGTCCAGATTTCATACCACCAGTCGCTGAAGTGGCTTTTTTACTCCATTTCATGCTTCTGCCCCATTTGTCACATTAATTGACCGGAGGGACATGGGTTTATTTATGGGCTCTACACTCTGTTCCACTGATCAAAGTGTGCATTTTTATGTTGATACTAGACTGTTTTGATTATAGGGGAGTTGCATTATGGTTTGGTATTAAGTATGGTGATCCCTCCTACTTTGTTCTTCTTTCTCAAAATTACTGTGGTTATTTGGGGTAATTTATGGTTCCATATATATTTTTGAAAGGGTTGTTCTATATCCGTGAAACAATTGACTGTTATTTTAACAGGGATTGCAGTGAATCTATAATTTACTTTGAGTAGTATGAACATTTTGATGATATTAATTTGAAGCCATGAACACAGTCTATGCTTCCATTTCTTTGTATCTTCCTTAATTTATTTCTTCAGTATTGTGTAGTTTTCTGAGTATGGGTCTTTTACCTCCATTATCCACCCCCAACTCCCATCTGGCCATTTTCCATTTGTTTATAATTTCAATGTTTCTTGTTTTATTTTGCTTACTTATTTGTTTTGTTGGTTAGGTTCAACTTAGGTGAGCTCATATGGCATTTGTCTTTCAGTGCTTGGCTTATTTCACTTAGCATAATGCTCTCCATATACATCCATGCTGCTGTGAAGAGTAGAAGCTCCTTCTTTCTTTGTCCTGCATAGAATTTCATTGGGTAAATATATCATAGTTTTTTTTATTCATTCATTTACTGAGGGGCACTTATGCTACTTTCAGCACTTGGCCATAGTAAATTGTGCTGCTATGAACATTGGGGTGCACAGATTTTTTGGATTGTTGTTTCAGGGTTCTTAGTATAATCTGAGCAGTGAAATAGCCAGGTAAACAGGTAGCTCTATTTTTAGTTTTCTGAGAAAATTCCATAGCATTTTCCCTAATGTTTATACCAGTCTGCATTCCCATCAACAGTGAGCTAGGTCTTTGTTTACTCCACATGCTTTCCAACACTTTTTGTTTGTTGATTCTTTTTTTATAGTGGCCATTCTCACTGCATATAAGTTTAGGCCCTTTGTAAGTCCTCCTTGGAGAAGTGTCTGCTCAAGTCCTCTGCCCATTTTTTAATTGGGTTTGTTGTCTTCCTGCAGTGGAGTCATGCGGGTTCTTTGTAGATTTTGGAGCTCAAACAGTTGTCTGTAGTATCATTGGCAAATATACTCTCCTGTATAGTTGGTGCTATTTTCATTTTAATGTTGTTTTCTTTTGCTGTGAAGAAGCTTTTTACTTTGATGAGATCCAACTTGTTTATTCTTTCTTCAATGTTCCTTGCTTTTAGGAACATATCAGTGTAAATATTTCTGTATGGAATATCTGAGATTTTCCTGCCTATGTTCTTCTCTAGGACTTTTATGGTGTCATGAGTTACATTTTAATATTTTATCCACCTTGAATTTATTTTTGGGTATGTGGCAAGGTGGTGATCAAGTTTCACTTTTTTGGATGTAGCAGTCCAGCTTTCAACACTATTTGCTGAAGAAGGTATCTTTACTCCATTTTATGCTTCTGCCCCCTTTCTCAAATATTAATTAACCAAAGAGACTTGGGTTTATTTCTGGGCTATCTATTCTATTCCATTGTTCTATGTGTCTTTTCACATGCCAATACCATGCTGTTTTGATTACAGCAGCCTTGAAATACAGTTTAATATCAGGCATTGTGATCCTCTTAGTTTGTTTTCCTTTCTCAGTATTGCTGCAGCCATTTGGGGTAATTTATATTCCATATAAATTTTTTAAATGTTTTTTCTATATTTGTGAAATGTGGCATTGGTACTTTAATAGGATTGCAGACACTATAATGCAGCTATAATCCTTTGGATTGCATGGATGTTTTTTTAATTTTTATTTTTATTTAATTCTTGTTCAAGTACAGTTTTCTGTCTTATATTCCCAGACCTGCCCCCCTCAGTGCTTCCCACCTCCCTCCCATTTCCACCCCCCACCCTTAGTTATTGTCCATGTGTCCTTATACTTGTTCATGTGAGTCCACCCCCTTTTCCCCCATGATTCTCTCCCCTCTCCCCTCTGGATCCTGTCAGCCTGTTCCATATTTGAATGTCATTGGTCATATTTTGCTTGCTTGTTTGTTTTCTTGTTTAGGTTCCTGTTAGCGGTGGTATCATATGGTATTTTTCTTTCACTGCCTGGCTTATTTCGCTCAGCATAATGCTTTCCAGTTCCATCCATGATGTTTCAAAGGGTAGGAGTTCCTTCTTCCTTTCTGCAGCATAGAATTCCTTGTGTAAGTGTAGCATAGCTTTTTGATCCAGTCATTTACCGATGGGCATCTACGTTGCTTCCAACTCTTGGCTATCATAAATTGTGCTGCTATGAACATCAGGCGCATAGGTTCTTTTGGATTGGTGTTTCAGGGTCCTTAGGATATACTCCTAAGAGTGGAATTGCTGGGTCAAAATACGCGTTCATTTTTAGTTTTCTGAGAAAATTCCATACTGTTTTCCATGGTGGTTGTACCAGTCTGCAATCCCACCAACAGAGAACTAGGGTCCCCTTTTCCCCACAACCTCTCCAGCACTTGTTGTTTGTTTCTTTGTTTATGATAGCCATTCTGACTGGTGTTAAGTGGTATCTCATTGTGGTTTTAATTTGCATCTCTCTGATAGCTAGCAATATCGAGCATCTTTTCATGTGGTTCTGGATCCTCTGTATGTCCTCCTTGGAGAATTGTCTGTTGAAGTCCTCTGCCCATTTTTTAATTGGGTTGCTCATCTTCTTTGAGTGGAGTTGAGTGAGTTCTTTGTATATTTTGGAGATTAAACCTTTGTCTGAGGTATCATTGGCAAATATGTTTTCCCAAACTGTTGCTTCCCTTTTTATCTTGATACTGTTTTCTTTAGCCATGCAGAAGCTTTTAATTTCTATGAGATACTATTTGTTTATTCTTTTCTTTATGTCCCTTGATCTAGGGGACGTATCAGTAAAAATATTGCTGTGTGGAATATCTGATATTTTCCTGCCAATATTCTCCTCTAGGGCTTTAATGGTTTCATGGCTTATATTTAAATCTTTTATCCACCTTGAATTAATTTTGGTGTATGGTGTAAGTTGGTGCTCGAGTATCATTTTTTTACATGTAGCTGTCCAGTTCTCCCAACACCATTTGTTGAAAGACTACCTTAACTCCATTTTATGTTATTGTCCCCTTTGTCGAATATTAATTGACTGTAGAGACTTGGGTTTATTTCTGGGCTCTCTGTTCTATTCCATTGGTCTATGTGGCTGTTTTTATGCCAGTACCAGGCTGTTATGATTACAGCGGCCTTGCAATGCAGTTTGCTATCAAGTAATGTGATCCGTCCTACTTTGTTTTTCTTTCTCAACATCGCAGCTGCTATTCGGAGTCGTTTATGGTTCCATACAAATTTTTGAAATGTTTGTTCTATGTCTGTGAAATATGCCATTGGTAGTTTAATAGGTATTGCATTGAATCGGTAAATTTCTTTGGGTAGTAAGGACATTTTGATGATGTTAATTATTCCAATCCATCAGGACAGTGTGTTTCCATTTGTTTGTGTCTTCCTTGATTCCTTTCTTCAGTGTTGTGCAGTTTTCTGCATACAGGTCTTAACCTCCTTGGTTAGGTTTATTCCCAGCTATTTTATTTTTGTTTTTGCTATACCAAATGGGATTTTTTATTGATTTCTTCTTCTGCTGCTTCATTGTTGATATACAAAAATGTCTTTGATTTCTAGATATTGACTTTGTACCACTCAAAAAATGTCTTTGATTTCTAGATATTGACTTTGTACCACGCTATTTTGCCAAATTCATTTATTAGTTCGAGAAATTTTTTGGTAGAGGCTAAAGGATTTTCCATGTACACTATCATGTCATCTGCAAACAATGCCAGTTTTGTTTCCTCCTTTTCGATTTGGATGAATTTTATTTCCTTTTTCTGTCTGATTGCTGTGGCTAGAACTTCTAATACTATATTGAGTAGAAGTGGTGAAAGTGAACAGCCTTATCTTGTTCCTGATCTTAGTGGAAAACATTTTTTGCCCATTGAGTGTGATGTTGGCTGTAGGTCTTTCATATATGGCCCTTATTATATTGAGGAATGCTCCCTCTAATTCCATTTTTTCTAAGTGCCTTTATCATAAATGGGTGTTGTACCTTATCAAAAGCTTTTTGCACATCTATTGATATGATCGTGTGGTTTTGTCTTTGCTTTTGTTTATGTGATGTATTACATTTACCCATTTGCGAATATTGAACCATCCTTGCATCCCTGGGATGAATCCCACTTGGTCGTGGTGTATGATCTTTTGATGTATTGTTGTATGCGATTTGCCAATATTTTATTGAGGATTTTATCATCTATGTTCATCAGTGATATTAGCCTGTAGCTTTCTTTCTTTGTTGTGTCTCTATCTGGCTTTGGAATTAGGATGATTCTGGCTTCATAAAAAGAGCTGGGGAGTTTTCCCTCCTTTTGAAATTTTTGGAATAGTCTGTGAAGAATAAGGGTTAGCTCTTCCTTAAAAGATTTGTAATTCTCCTGTGAAACCTTCTGGTCCAGGGCTTTTGTGTAATGGGAGTTTTTCGATTACTGCTTCGATTCCATCTGCTGTTATTGGCCTGTTCAGGTTTTCTGCTTCTTTTTCATTGAGTTTTTGAAGATTATATTTTTCTAGAAATTTGTCCATTTCACCTAGGTTTTCAAATTACTTGGCATACAATTCTGCATAGTAATTTTTTACAATCCCTTCTATTTCTGTGGTATCAGTTGTAATTCCTCCTCTTTCATTTCTGGTTGTGTTTATTTGTGTCCTCTCTCTTCTTTTCTTGATGAGCCTACTTAAAAGTTTGTCTATTTTGTTTATCTTTAAAAAAAAAAAACAACTCGTGGATTCATTGATCCTTAGAATTGTGCTTTTAGTCTCTATGTCATTTAATTCTGCTCTGATCTTGGTTATTTCCTTTCCTATACTTGCTCTGGGCTGTCTTGGTTGTTGTTCCTTGAGGTCTTGCAGGCATAGGGTTAGGTTGCTTGTTTGAAATGTTTCCATCTTCTTTAGGTAAGCCCGTATTGCTATGAACTTCCCTCTCAGGACTTTCTTCACTGTGTCCTGTAAGTTTTTGGTTGTTGTGAGTTCATTTTCATTAGTTTCCAGAAACTTTTTGATTTCTTCCCTAATTTTAATCTTGACCCATTCGTTGTTTAATAGCATACCATTCAGTCTCCATACTTTGGGGTGCTTTGGATTTTTTCCTTTGTGGTTGATTTCCAATTTCAGTCCCTTGTGATCAGAGAAAATGCTTGGTATGATTGCTATTTTCCTGAATTTGTCAAGAGTCGTTTTGTTTCTTATCATGTGGATTATCTTTTAAAATGTTACATGTGCATTTGCAAAAAATGTGTGTTTAGCTTCTTTGTGATGAAGGGCTCTATATATATCAGTCAAGTCCCTTTCATCTAGGGTGTCGTTTAATGCTGCAATATCTTTGTTGATATTTTGTTTGGAATATTTGTCCGTTTTTGAAAATGGGGTGTTAAAATCCCCTACTCTAATTGTATTGCTGTCAATATTTTTCTCGAGGTTGTCTAGGATTTTCTTTACATATTTGGGTGCTCCTATGTTGGGTGCATATATATTTACGATGTTAATGTCTTCTTGGTGGATTCTTCCCTTGAGTATTATGAAGTGACCTTCTGGGTCTCTCTTTATGGCCCTTTTCTTAAAGTCTATTTTGTTTGATATTAGAATTGCTACCTTAGCTTTTTTTTTTCTTGTCCATTTTCTTGCAGAATTTGTTTCTATCCTTCACTTTTAGTCTGTGATGGTCGTTTGACCTGAGGTGGGTGTCTCGTAGGCAGCATATATGTGAGTAATGTTTTCTTATCCATTCAGCTATTCTATGTCTTTTGATTGGAGCATTTAATCCATTTACGTTTGAGGTTATTATGGAAAGGTACTTATTCATTGCCATTTATGTACCTGTGTTCCTCTCCATTTCTCTCTTTTCCTTGCTTTCCTTAAAGCAACCCTTTTAGTAATTCTTCTAGAGCTGGTTTGTTGCGGGCATATTCTTTTAGACTTCTTTTATCTTGGAAGCTCTATATTTGGCCTTCTGTCTTGATTGAGAGCCTCGCTGGGTAAAGTAGCCTTGGTTGTAGGCCTCTGGTTCTCATTACTTGGAATATTTCTTGTCATCCTCTTCTTGCTGGGAATGTTTCCATTGAGTACTCAGTAGCCAACCTTATTGGGATCCCCTTGTATGTTACTTCCTTTTTCTCCCTTGCTGCCTTTAGGATTCTCTCTTTTTCTTGGAGTTTTGCCATTTTAATGATTGTGTGTCTTGTACTAGGTCTCTTTGTGTTCCACCTGATTGGGACTCTCTGTGATTCCTGGATTCCTGTGACTTTATCTCTCATCAAATTAGGAAAATTTTCCATTATTACTCTTTCAAGTTCGTGTTCTATCTTTTGTTCTTCTTCTCCTTCTGGTATTTCTATTATTCAGATATTATTATGTTTCATATTGTCTTGCATTTCTCTTAGACTCTCCTCATTCTTTCTGATTTTTCTTCTATTACTTGCTTTGTCTGGAAGATTCTTTCTACCCTGTCTTCTAGCTCACTTGTGCGGTCTTCCGCCTCATCAATCCTACTTTTCCTTCCTTCTACTGTGTTCTTCAGTTCAGAAATTTTATTCTTCATTTCCTCTTGGCCTTTGCTGATGGTTTCTATTTCCTTTTTCATGTTGATATAATTTGCGAAGAGTTCATTGTAGCTCCCCTGTAGTTTCTGGTAGCTCATTGTATGCTCTTTGAATTTCCTGATAACCAGTGCTTTGAATTCAATATCTCATAGTTGACTCGCCTCTATTTCATCTAACATTCTTTCTGAGACTTCTTCCTTTTCTTTTATTTGGGGATTGTTTCTTTGTCTTTCCATTGTTTTGATGGTCTTCTTGTTGGCCTCAGCTTCTTAAATTGATTTGTTCTTGTTTCCTGGGTTTATGGTGTGAACTTCTGTGATAGCATACCTGTTATATTCAGTGGTGCATTCTCCTGCAGGTATCTTGGTGTTTTCCGCTTCCACCTACTCCTCTTCTTGGTTTCCAGCTGGTCAAACCTTTTCTTCCAGCCTCACTAGCTGCAGCAGCCTGAGGGGCTCTTAGTGTGGCCTTTCTTGCTTCTGGGTGAACTCAACCGGTTGCCAGTGCCCTCCCAAGATCCAGACTGGTGCCGCTTTCCAGCGCCCCACTGAGAGCAGATTTTTCCCCAGGATTCCCAGTCCCGGCCTGATGTGAGTGCGGGCGCTCCCAGGCAGGCTTTCCTGGTCTCTCAGGCTTAGGCAGGGACCTTTCCCTGTGCTATGACAGAATGCACAGGGCAACTCACAGTTCTCCCAAGTCAGCAACCATGGCCTGACTCCCTGCATTTTTCAGTCTGTGCTGACTGAGTAGGAGGGAGCTGATGACTGGCTCTTTTCCAGGGTCCTTGCTAGTAGCCTGAGGCTCCCCAAGACTGTGGCAGAACCAGCTCAGGCCCCGTGCTACAGGGAACACATGGGCGACCCTCAGTTCTCCCAAGCCAACAACCGCAGCCTGACTCCATGGGTTATCATAGCTCTCTGGTTTGCTTCCTAATGCCTACTTCTCTCTCTGCCACTGCAGGCAAACCAACCTCTCCTGGTGTTTTCTAATCTGTGCCCTGCTGGATAGGGAGGGTGCCGATAACTGGCTCTCTTCCAGGGTCATTGTTGCCGGCCCTCACCTCTCAGAGACCAAGGTGGTCCTGCCAGGGCCCTCGTGCGGCCTGGCAGAGGACCTGCAGCCTCTGGGCTGTTCTCTCATACCTTGTTGACCTGCGGTTGTCTCCTCTCCTCAACCTCTGGTCATTCAGTGTCCACTACACTTTCTGGAGTCCTGCCTTCCTATATGCTGGGTCCCTGTTGTGTATTAGCTGTGCTCCTCCTCAGATCAGCCCGGTTTTTCTCTGGTACATGGAGGGAAGCAAATTCCTTCATCCTCCTCTGCTGCCATCTTCTCAGCCCTCTCCTTTTCCATTTTAATTATGATGTGTCTTGGTATTGGTCCTTGGGTTCATCTTGATTGGGACTTCCTGTGCTTCCCAAATTTCTGTGACTTTTTCTTAACCAGGGTAATGTTAGAGTTTTCTAACATTACTTTTCAAACATATTTTGTATCCCTTACTCACTTCCTTCTGCTTCTTGTACCCTTATGGTGAGCATATTGTTATGTTTCATGTTTTCCCAAATTTTTCTTAAACTATCCTCATTCTTTCTATTTTTTTTTGTCATTTTGTTGTTCTATTTTCTCCACATTGTCCTCCAAATAGCTGATTTGATCCTCTGCTTTATCCAGTCCGTTTTTATTTTTTCTAGTGTATTCTTCTTCATTTCAGAGGGTGTATTCTTTGTTTCTAACTAATTCTTATTCATGATGTCTATGTCCTTTTTCATGTTGATGTAGTTCCCACTAAGTTCATTATAATTCTTATGAAGTTTTCAGTAATTCTCACTAAGTTCACTGAGCATTCTTATAACTATTAGTTTAAACAATATATCTGATAAATTCCTTGCCTTCATTTCATTTTTACATTTTTGGATAATCTTTTTCTTCTTTTATTTGAAGATTGTTTTTTCTCATTTTCAATGTACCTTTGTGTTAATTTCTATGTGTTGTATAGAATTGCTTTGATTTTAAGGCTTCATGATGTGGCCTTATGTAGCTGTGTCTTGTAGGACCCAGTGGTGCAGTCTCCTTGATTTCCAAAGCTAGATTGTCTAGGAGTGTGCCTTATATGAATTATTTTGGTCCTTTTTTTGTAACTGGGTCTTCATTGTTGTTGGCCTATTCATGGATATGATCTGTCTTCTGTCTGTCTGAGAGCCTAAACCTTGACCACATTATGCTATATGTTGTACAAGAGCAAAACAGAAAAAAACGCACACCAAAGAAACAGCACAAAAAGAAATACAACCCAACAAAATTACTAAAAAGGGAACAAATAGAGAAAGAGAAAATAACTATAAAAAAGAATATGGACTAAAAACTTACATGAGAAAAAAATAAGAGTATAAATAATAAAAAAAGAAGAAATAGAAAAAAGGAAGAGTCAGAAGAAAAATAATGAAATAGAAAAGAAGAACAATATATTGAAGAGAAAGAAAATAATAGATAAAGTTGGAGAGCATTATGCTAAGTGAATTAAGCCAGGCCATGAAAGACAAATACCATATGATCTCACCTTTAAGTAGAACATAATCAACGAAACAAACAAGCAAGCAAAATGTGAACAGGAACAGTGAAATTAAAAACAAACTGACAGTTACCAGAGAGAAGGTGGAGGGGATAAAGCGGGGGTAAAGGGAGGGGTTTTCAAGAACATATAAAGGACACATGAACAATACCAAAGGGGGATAGGAATGAGTGTGGGAGGTGGGGATGGCTGGGGTGAGGATGAGAGATAGGGGGAAAATGGGCACAGCTGTATTTTAGCAACAATAAAAAATATTTTAAAAAAGAATATTTGAGCCCAAACAGTATATATTGTTCTATAGGTTCATATAAACTAGCCTAATGTGAGTGTGTGTTTGTACTGCATCCCTGAAATATATGTATATATTCTTCAAATTCTCATTTGAATAAGTGAGTTGAATAAAAAATAGATGGAAATTAAAATATAGACAAAATAAAAAGCAATAAAAAAGAACAAAGTGGAATTCACCTCAACAGAGTTTAGTGCCTTCTTGCTGGCATCTCCTTTTGCATATTCCTCTGGTGTTGTCTGAGGTTGGCACTAGCAAATGTCAGATGCTGTCTATGTCTTTCCCTTGGTAAACTGTTCAAAGCTACAGGCAATGTACAGTTTTGGTTGCCTCTGCTGGGATTGATTACATATGTGAAGGGCCAAGCTATGCTCCAAGGCCAGTTTTTACCAGCATAAATCCTAGGTTCAGGTCTACAAACTTCTCAAGGCACCATTAGATCTGCCCCTGCCTTTCTTTGCCTGACGGCTGGTTATCAGTCTTAGACACTGAAATGGCTGTTTCTGAAAGGTCTTCAGGCAGAAATGGCATATTTCTTAGGGGGGAGGGTGTTATTCTGACATCAGAAAAGTTGGTTGGTGTATTTCCCTGCCCCAGAGCCACATATCTGAGTCTGTCCTGGATTATTTCCCTGAGATAAAGTAGAGTTGTTTTTTTTTTTTTTTTTGTAAAAAGAAACAAGGCAGTACATTATATAACATTAATTGAGCCAATCCAAGAAGTGGGTGTAACTAATGTAGGTATCCACACATTCAACATAGAAACACCCAATTACATTAATAGACATTAAGCTATGGTTAACAGTAATACATTAACAATTGGGGACATTAATACCCCGCTCACTTCAATAGATATATCAACCAGACAGAAAAATAGTTAAGAAAATAATGGTTTTTAATGCCACATTATATAAGATTGACTTATAAAAGTTTATAAAACATTTGAAACAAAAACTGCAGATACGATTTATTTTTCAAGTGCACCTGGAACATTTTTAAGAACAGACCACATATTAGGCCATAAAACAAGCCTCAATAAATTCAAAAAGATTGAAATCATGTAAAACATATTTCTTAACCAGAAGGTCATGAAAATAAAAATCAAATATAGGAATAATACTTGATAATACACAAATGCATGGAAATTAAAAGGCATACTATAAAACAAGTGATGGATTAAAGAGTAAATCCAGACAGAAAATTTTTTTAAAAACTACCTTGAGAAAGATGAAAATGAAAACACAACTTTACAAATGTATGGGTTTTGGTTAAAGTGATTTTTACAGGAAATTTCGTAGCAATACAGGCCTACCACACGAAGCAGAAAAGATCCTAAGCAAATAACTTAATTTCACATGTAAGTTAATTAGAAAAAATAAACAAACCCCAAAATAGATAGAATGAAAAACTAAGAAAGAGAAAAGTGGAAATAAATGAAATAGAGACTAAAAAAAAACACAATAAAATATCGATAGAACTAAAACATGGTTCTTTGAAAAGATAAATAAATTTGACAAATATCTAGTAAGACTCATCAAGAAAAAAGAGGCTTAACCCAAATAAATAAAAACATCAATGAAATAAATAGTATTACAACCAACACCATGAAGTACAAAAGGTTATTAAAGACTACCAGCTACAATTATGTCAACTATTTGGATACTTTAGAAGAAACTGATACATTTAAAAACATACAACCTCCCAATACTAAACCAGAATAAAAGAAAATTTGTACAGATCAATTACCAGCAAGGAAATTGAAGTAATAATAATAATAACAACAATAATAATAATAAACTCGCAACAAACAAAAGTGCAAGACCAGACAAATGGTTCACAGCTAAAGTCTACCAAGCATTTTTTAAAAAAAATTAATACCTATCCAGCAAAAATATTTCAGCTAACTAAAGAGAAAGGAATACTCCCAAACTTATTCCATGAGTCCAATATTAGACTAATACTAAACTCAGACAAGCACACTAAAAAAGAGAAAATTAGAATCCAATATCCCTGATGAATGCAAATGCAAAACTTCTCAAAAAAATGCGAGCAAACCAAATTTAACAATATGTTACAGGTTTTACTCTAAGATTATATACAAAATTTACACAAATGATGCAAGGATGTTTTGATCTGCAAAACAATGTGACTTGTCGCATCAATAAAACCAAGAAGAAATATTGTGTGATTATCTCAACAGATTCAATAAAAGCATTAAACATAATTCAATATGTATTTATGATAAAAGCTCTAGAAAACCTTGGATAAAAGAAACTTACCTTAATATGTTGAGACTATATATGACAAGCGCATAGCTAACCTCATACTTGATGGTGAAAAGAAAGCTTTTCACCTAAGATAAGAAACAAGACACAGACACTTATTCTAACCTTTATTTTTCAATATAGCATTGGAAGTCCTAGTCATAGATGTCAGACAAGAATGAAAATTAATCCCTGGCCAGATATCTCTGTTGTTTAGAGTGTCTTCCAAATTCACCAAGGTTGTGGATTCAATTCTCCATTAGGGCACGTACAAGAATTAACCAATGAATGAATAAATAAGTAGAACAACAAGTTGGTGTTTCTCTCTCTCCTTCTCTGTATCTTTCTTACTTTCTCCATTCCTCTTTCTCTAAAAACAATAAACTTTGTAAAATAAAAAGAAATAAAAGACATCCAAATTGAAAAGAAATACAACTATCACTATTTGCTCATACAGTCATACTATATAGACTAAAAATTTATAGAATTAATAAATTAATTTGGTAAAGTAGTAGAATACAGAATTAATACACAGGAGTAAATTTGAGTTGCACACTAATAACTAACAGACAGAAGGAGAAATTAAGAAAACCACCCCATTTACAATTGCATCAAAAAGAATAAAATGCCAAGGAATAAATTTAACCAAAGCGGTAAGTGACCTGCTGTAAAAAAAAAAAAAAAAGATACTGAAGAAATGATTTAAAGAGGACATGAGTGAATAAAGGGATATATTATGGTCATGGTTGGGAAAGATTAATATCACTAAGTTAAACATATTACCCAGAGAAATCTACACATTAAAATTAATTCATACAAAAATCCAATGGCATTCTTCTTAAACTATGACAATTAGCCCTATAATTTATATGCAATAATATAAGGTTACTAATAAAATAAATCAGTACTGAGAAAGAAAAAATGTTAGAGGTAACTCAACTTCTTGATTTCAAGCTATACTGCACAGCTATAATGAACAAAACAGTATTGAATCAGTGAGCTGGAGGACAAGGTAGAAGGAAGCACCTAAAAAGAGTAAGAAAAGGAAAAAAGAAAGAATGAAGAGATGTTAAGGAAACTGCAGGATACACGAAAAGTAATAATATCCATATGATGAGGATACCATAAGGAAAAGAAGAGCAAAGGATAGAAAGCCTGTTTGAAAAAGTAATGGTGGAAAGCTTCCTTAATTTGATGAGAGGAAAAAGTCACACAAATCCAAGACATACTGATCAAGAAGATCCCAAAGAGGACCACTCCAAGACACATTATAATTAAAATGACAAAATTCCAAGACAAAGAGAGAATCATAGAGGTAGCAGGGGAGAGACAGAAAGTGACATACAAGGGAGACCTGATAAGGCTAGCAGCTGCCTTCTGAATGGAAACACCACAAGCCAGAAGGGAATTGCTGGAAATATTTACAGTAATGAAAAACAAAGGTCTGCAACCAAAAACGCTATGTCCAGCAAAACTCTCAATTAAAAGGGAAGGCAAAATAAGAATATTCCCAGTCAGAAAAGGCTCAAAAATTACACCTCCACCAAATCAGAACTTCGTGATAAGCTAAAGGTACTGCTTTAAAAAAAAGGGGGAAAAAAGAGTGAGAGATGAACACAGGTACCTAAGAAGTAAAATGGCAATGAAAAACTTTTCTTTGCCATTTACTGAAAAACCTGTCAGTAATAATCTTAAATGTGAATGGATTGTATGCCCCAATCAAAAGACATAGAATAGCTGAATGGATAAGAAAGCATGACCTATACATATGCTGCCTACAAAAGACACACCTCAACACAAAATAACTACACAGACTGAAAGTGAAGAGTTGGAAAGAAATATTCCAAGAAATTGACAGAAAAAAAATCCAGGGTAGCAATAATTATATCAGACAAAATAGATTTCAAAACAAATGCTATAAAAGAGACAGAGAAGGACACTTAATAATACTCAAGGGAGGAATCTACAAGAAGACGTATATGTAAACGTATATGCACCCAACATAGGAGCACCCAAATATATAAAGAAAATATTGGAGGACTTCAAGAAAGATTGACAACAGCACAATTATAGTAGGGGATTTTAATACCCCTCTGTCTAAAATTGATAGATCTTCCAAACAAAATATTTGTGGTACTGAACAATGTCCTAGATCAAATGGACTTAATTGATGTATATAAAGCCTTTCATTCCAAAAAGAAAGATACACATTATTTTCAAATGCACATGGAATATTTTCAAAGATTAACCACATGATCAAACACAAAACAAGCCTCAACATATTAAAAAAATGGAAATCATATTAAGCATTTTCTCCAATCACAAGGGACTGAAACTAAAAACCAACCTCAAGGGGAAAAAAAACCACTCAAACTCATGGAGATTGAATATCATGTTATTAAACAATTAATAGGTTAAAAATGAGATCAATGAAGAAATAAAAAACTTTCTGGGGGAAAAAAGAAAATGTACTCACAACGGCTCAAAATTTATGGAACACAGTAAAGGCAATGCTGAAAGGGAAATTCATTGTAATATAAGCCTAGCTGAAAAATATAGAGACATTTAAAAATAAACAAACTAACCCTACATCTACATGAACTGAAGAAACAATAATAAAGACAGCCAAGATAAAGTAAAAGAAAGGGGATAACAGATTAGATCAGAATTAAATGACATAAAGACTAAAATAAAAATTTTAAAGATGAATACACACAGCAGTTGGTTCTTTGAAAAGATAAATAAAAGTGACAAACCTTTAAACAGACAGATCAAGAAAAAAAGAGAGAGGAAAAAAATAAACACAATCAGACATGAAAGAGAAGAGATTACAGCCCATAGCACAGAAATACAAATAACTGTAAAAAATTATCACAAAGAAATATAGTGATATATTTATTCTCTTTCTTTTGATAAGAAACTCAAAATCTAGGTAAAGTGAATCATTTATAGAAAAATTTAATCTTCTCAAAATGAAGAGAAACAAAAAAGCCTGAATAGACCAATAATATCTGATGAAATTGAAGCAATAACCAGAGAACTCCTAACACACAAAATCCCTGGACTAGATGGTTTCATAGGAGAAATTTACAAATCATTTCAGGAAGAGCTAACCACTACCTTTTAGAGATTATTCCTAAACATTCAAGATGATGGATGACTTCCAAATTCTTCTTATGGAGCCAGCATCATCCTAGGTAAAGACACAAGAAAGAAAGAAAACTATACACCAACATAGCTGATAAAATAGATACTAAACTGTATCCAGCAATACATTAAAAAGATTATACACCATGACCAAGTGGGATTCATTCCAGGAATGCAAGGAGGGTACAATATTTGCAAATCAATAAGCTTAATATATTAAATATACAAAATAAAAAACAAAAATCACTTGATTATATCAATAGAGGGGGGAAAGCATTTGATAAGGCGCAGCACCCACTTATGATAAAAACTCTCAGCAAAGTAGGAATAGAAGAAGCATCCCTTAACATAATAAAGGCCATATAAGAGAGCCCTACAGCCAACATCATACTGAATGGGCAAAAACTAAAAGCTTTCCCACTAAGATCAGGAACAAGACAAGGATGTCTTCTTTCACCACTCTTATTCAACATAGTATTGAAAGTTTTAGCCACAGCAATCAGAAGAGAAAATAATATAAAAGGCATGCATATCAGAAAGGAGTAAATGAAACTGTCATTGTTTGCAGATGACATGATAGTGTACATATAAAATTCTACAGATTACACAAAAAAATCTTCACCTCATGAATGAATTTGGTAAAACAGTGTAATGCAAAGTCAACATTCAGAAGTCAAAGGCATTTTCATATACCAACAATAAAGTTTCAGAAAGAAATTATGAGAAAAAAAATTACATTTGATATGTAACAAGTAACAAGTAACAAGAAAAATAAAGTACCCCTATATAAACTGAAACAAGGAGGTAAAAGATCTGTACTCACAAAACTACACAACATGGAAGAAGAAAATTATGGAAAACAAGAAAATGAAGGCATGTAACATGTTCATGGATTGGAAGAACAAACATCATCAAAATGTTCATACTACCCAAAATGATTTATAGATTAAACACAATCTCTATTAAAGTATCAATGACATATTTCACAGATATAAAACAAATATTTCAAAAATTATATGAAAACACAAATGACCCTAAGCAATTTTGAGAAAGAAGAACAAAGTAGGAGGGGTCACAACACCTGATTTCAAATTATATTACAAGGTCACTATAATCAAAACAGCCCGGTACTGGCATAAGAACAGATATATAGACCAATAGAAGAAAATCAAGAGCCCAGAAATATATTCAAGTCTCTATGGTTAATTAATATTTGACAAAGGGGACAGAAGTATAAAATGGAGTAAAAATATCATCTTCAACAAATGGTGTTGGAAGTCTGGACAGCTACATGCAAAACAGGGAAACTCTTACAACATACACAAAAATAAATTCAAGATAGATAAAAGAGTTAAATAAAAGCCGTGATACTATAAGAGTCTTAGAGAAGAATGTAGGCTTGAAATTCTCATATATCCCAAGCAGCAATATTTTCACTGATATGTCCCCTAGAGCAAGGAACATAAAGGAAAGAATAAACAAATGGGATCACATCAAAATAAAAATCTCCCACACAGCTAAAGAAAACAGCATTAAAATGAAAAAAGAACCAACTGTCTGGGAAAACATATTTGCCAATGATACCTTGGACAAGGGTTTGATCTAAAAAATAAAGAAAGAACTCATACAACTACACTCTAAGAAGACAAATAACCCAATTGAAAAATAAAGAATTTAGACACTTCTCCAAGGAGGACATACAGTGGGCCCAGAGACATATGAAAGGAACTCAGCATCACTAGACATCAGAAAGATGCAAATGAAAACCACAATGAGATACCACTCACACTGGTCAGAATGGCCATCATAAACAATGAAAAAAACAACAAGTGTTGAAGAGGATGTGGAGAAAATGGAACCCTGATGCACTGTTGTTGGGAATGCAGACTGGTGCAGCCACTGTGGAAAATGTTATGTAATTTCTTCAGAAAACTAAGCATGGAACTGCCTTTTGACTCTGCAATTCCACTGCTGGGATTTTGTCATAATGACACTGAAACACCAATCCAAAAGAACCTATGCACCCCAATGTTCATAGCAGAATTTAGAAGAGCCAAGTGCTGGAATAAAACTAAGTGTCCATCAGCAAATGAATGGATCAAAAAAATATGGTACACTTACAGTATGGAGTACTATGCAGCAGACAGAAGGAAGGAACTCCTATCCTTTGTAATGGCATGGATGGAAGTGGAGAACATTATGCTAAGTGAAATAAGCCAGGTGGTGAAAGATCAATACTACATGATCTTACCTATAAGTGAAACCTAGTCAACAAAACAAACAAGCAAGCAAAATATAACCAGAGAAATTTAAATGAGAAACAAACTGACAGTAACCAGAAGGGAGAAGGGAGGGGATAATGGGGCAAAATGGGGATGAGTTTTCAGGAATAACTATAAAGGAGACGTGGACTAATTCAAGTGGGGATGGGATTGTGGGTGGGTGGTCGGGATCACTGGGGTGGGGTGGAGTGGGTGGATAGAAATTGGAAAAACTGTACTTGAACAATTTATAAAAGAAAACTTAAACAATTGAAAAAATAAAGTAGTAAATGAGAGAGTAAAAATATTAGGGAGATTTTTTTCAAAATTATATAAAATAGAGCTGCCCTATGATCCAGAAATTGTACTTCTGGCTGTTTATCAAAGGGAAACAAAATCACTAATTGGAAAAGACATTTGCACCTCTATGTTCACTGCTGCATTATGTATAATAGTCAGTCCAGAAGGTATCCAGCCATGAAATATGAAAAATAGAATCATTTATTGATGATAAAAAATAAAAGAAAAATTGTACATAGGACAATGATGCCTCAGTTTGGCACCTTGGCATCTCACACAGTTCTCTCAGTCACCATCAGCTTCCCCCTCATATTTTCATTAATTTCATCAATGTTCTGAGATCTCTTCTTTTTCAAAGCTGATTTTAGTTTTGGTTAAAGCCGGAAGTCACAGGGCAGCAAATCCGTATTGTAAGAGTGCTGAGTCGCCTGGTTGATTTTATGTTTTACCAAAAAACAGCACATGAGACATGATACATGATACATAATTCATAAGCAGGGACACTGTTGTGATGAAGCTGCCAGTCATCAGATGCTCATAATTGCAGCTTTCTAAATCATCCAAATAGTTTCCTTGCAGGAATGTTCACATTCAGCATAAAAATTGATGCAGATTCATTGCTCTACCTGCTCAGTCATTTTGAATGTGATGACCACATAGTACACATTTTCACCCAATGGCATCTACCACCCCCACTGACTAGTACAATGAAGTAATCATTGTTTATGCGTGCACATTCTAGTCCACTCTCCTGGGCTGCCAGGTTACATCAATTTTGCTCAAATTCTTCTTGTTGTATTAACAATGGCTAGATTTTTCATATGTATAATGGAATATTACTCAGCAATAAAGAGGAATAAAGGCTAGCCAGTTGCAACAGCATGAACAAATCTACAAGGTATTATGCAAACTGAAATAAACAGAAAATGCAAATATTATATGGTTTACTTATACATGGACTAAAAAATAGCGTAAACAAACAAAGTAAAATGAAAACAGACTAGGCTTATAGAAACAGGGATCAAACTGATGGTTGCCAGAAGTAAAGGAAGTGGTGAATTTATTTTTTTAAAAAATGAAAGAGAATAGTAGTCAATAATATTTTTTCAACCTTGTTTTTATTATTTAGTAATTTTATCATTCGACTACAGTTGTCTGCATCTCCCCACATCTCCCCCTCCACCACATCCATCTTCAGCTCTCTCCCCTGATTCCACCCCCCTTGGTTTTGTCTATGTGTCTTTTATAGCTCTTCCTGAAATCCCTTTACCCTTTTTCTGCATCGTCCTCTCCAACCACCCCTCTGGTTACTGTCAGATTGTTCTTAATTTCAATGTCTCTGGTTATATTTTGCTTGTTTGTCTGTTTTGTTGATTAGGTTCCACTTATAGGTAAGATCATATGGTATTTGTCTTTCACCACTTGGCTGATTTAATTTATGTTTTGATATGTTCACATGGTGTCAGTTTACTAGACTTGTTGAGGTGACCACATTGTAAGGTATGTAAGTGTTGAATTAAATATACACCTTCAACTAATATAATATTTTATATCAACTATACTTAAATCAAAATAATGTACATACCATATAATCCCCCCAAAAAAGAAGACAACAACAAATACTCTCATTCTACGCTCACCATATTTTTACCTGATAATCAGCACTAGGAGAGTAGGATGATTTCCTTTACAGGGGCTTTTTAAAATTTAGAGACCTGATCATCTGATTTTTATTGGGTACACATTTTCTAAGAGCAAGATATTTTGCTAGGTTCAATGCTTGACTGGCCATTGGTTCCCAGATTAAATATTATTTCTGGTCATTTCTGTGAGGGTGTTCCCAAATGAAATTAGCATTTGAATTTGTAGGCTCAGTGAATTAGATTGGCCTCATTAATGTGGGCATCATCGTCTAGTTCACTGAAGGCCTGCACTGAACAAAGACTAGGTTGAGGTAGACTTCAGGGAGCTTTAACTCATATACAGAGCTGCCACCAGCTCCAAATAGAAAGAACCTGACTCTTTTACACTGATTATCCCCTTACATGGACAGGTCCAATAGAAACAGACACAAACAGTGAACAGCCTTGTAGCTACAGAGAAGTATCATATGGTTGGTTACATACAATGTCTGACAGCAATCTGTATCTGAACTCTATCCAAGTAGATCCAATACTAAAAAATCAGTGGTGGGCTTTGGCCCACACAAAGCTTGAACCAACTAGCTCCATAATTAGTGTACCCAAAAAGGGATTCCTGCAGGCTCTAGATGCTTTTTGGAACAATGACACATAAAAGGGCAGCTCCTTTACAGCACCTCACACATGGAGGTCAGGGTATCCTTGCAGCCACACATCGTGAAGGGATAACTCCACCTAAAATAGGGTCAACAGTATTCAAGACTAATCTACAACAAAGTGGGTATACAACCCACAAGAAATACAACTGGACCATGGACTTTAGTTGTCCCAAAAGACTGTGGAACTGACGCCAGCAAGACATCTTTATGATAAAACTATCAAAGTAGTTTCAGGAAAGATAGCACACCTACCTAACTCATGGAGATCAAGTAGAACAACAACAACAAAAAAAAAACAGGAAAAATAACAACAGTAATCCCACAGAAATATATCAATGAAATGGATGCAATATAAATGCCAGATGCAAAGTACAGGGGTGTCCAACGCATGGCTTGCGGGCCACATGCAGCTCAGGATACATATGAATGCAGTCCAACACAAAATGGTAAATTTACTTAAAACATTATGAGATTATTTTCTTTGTGATTATGTGTCACAGTGTATTTAATGTGCTGTCCAAGCAACCCTTCTTCTTCCAGTGTGACCTAAAGATGCCAAAAGGTTGGACAACTGTAGTTTAGCATCAAGATGCTCAAAGATCTTAGGGAAATATTTGATGACATCAGTGAGAATTTAAATAGATACCAACCATTAAAATGATAAAGAAACCATAGACAGAAATGATGACTGCAATACCTGAAATGAAGGATTTTGTTGAACAAATCAACAGTAGGTTAGATGAAGCAGAGGACTTAATCAACAAATTAGAGGACAAATTAACAGTATTGATCTAAAAATAAAATGAAAAAAAGACAAGGGAAATGAAGGAATTCTAAGGAACATTTGGGGCAACATCAAGTGTAGCATCTCAGCATCATATGAGATGAGTGTGAGCAAGAGATAGAGAAACTATTTGAAGAAATAAAGGCAGAAAATTTATCTAAACTGGTGAAGAAAAAGATCACACAAGTTCAAAAAGCATTGAGGGTCATTAAGATGAACCCAAAGAGACCCACACCAAGACACCTCATAATTAAAATTTCAACATTTAAAGACATAGAATTATAGAATTTTGAAGGCCACAGGAGAGAGACAGTTACATAAAGGGTGTCCCCTTTAGGCTTTCAGCTGATTTCTCAATAGAAACAACTACAAACCAGAAAATTGCAAAGAAATCTTCAAAGTGATGAAAGCCAAGAACATACAACCTAGATAAGCAGCAAGGTTCTCATTTAAAATTGAAAGCCATTACATAGCTTCCCAGACAAAGATATACTAATGTAGCTTACCACCAAACCAGCATTGCAAGAAATGTTAAGAAAAAGGAGAGAGAAAAAAATCATAGATACAATAAAAATTGCAATAAAACGTACTGAACAACAATAACATAAATATGAATGGATTAAATGCTTCAATAAAAAAATAAGGGTGGCTGAATGGATAAGAAAACTACATATATTCTACATATATAGAAAATATATATCCCTGGCTGGTGTAGCTCAGTGAATTGAGTCCCAGCTGTGAACCAAAGAGTCGCCAGTTTGATTTCCAGTCAGGGCACATGCCCGGGTTGCAGGCCAGGTCCCCAGTGGGGGCCACATGAGAGGCAACCCCACATTGATGTTTCTGTCTTTTCCCCTCCCTTCCCCTCTCTCTAAATAAATAAATAAATAAAATTTAAAAAAAAGGTTTAAAAAAGAATATATATATACGTCTACAAGAGACCCACCCCCAAACAAAGAATTTACACAGACTGAGAGTAAAAAGATGGATGAAAATATTCCCTGCAAATGGAAACAAACAGAAAGCTAGGGTAGCAATATTTATACCTGATAAAATAGACTTCAAAATTAAGGCCATAAGAAAAAGGGTCACCACATAATGTTTGGAACTACCCTGCATGATTGCAAAAGCTGTAACCCCCCCCCCCCATGGCTAAGACTGAGTAAAAAGACCTTGAGACTATAGGCAACTAAGGAGACAAAACTTACCCTCCCAAAAGGGATACAGCCTCTGTCCCCTTTCCTTTACCCTGTTTAGCCCCTGAAGGATTCTTAGGTAGTCAATGATGGGTAAGATTCTTCTAGGAAGGAACAACCCAAGAGAGGCACAGTTTTGAAGGGACCATCAAGGAAGGACTTAAGGGGATGGACTCACATGAACAAGTATAAAGGACACATGGAAAATAACTAAGGTGGGGGGCGGAAATGGGAGGGAGGTGGGGAGCACTGGGGGTGTAGGGCTGGGAATATAAGGCAGAAAACTGTACTTGAACAAGAATGAAATAAAAATAAAAATTAAAAAAGGAAGGGCTTAAGGGACTATAGAAAAGGGGTGATGGACCCTCACCCCTTGGCTTTGTCATAGCCTGAGTCCTTATTCTATCTGTAAAAAGTCTCCTAATCTCTTGAATGCCTTACTTCCCCCACCTGACTTAAGTCTGAAACTATGCCGGACACATGGACAACTAAGGGGGGTGGAAATGGGAGGGAGTGGGGAACACGGAGGCAGTGGGCTGGAATGGGAGTAAAAGACAGAAAACTGTACTTGAACAACAATTAAATAATTTTTAAATTAAAATAAAATTAAATAAAAATAATAAATAAATAAACAAACAAACAAATAAATAAAGCAATGCCGGAAGTGGGTGCAGCCCTGTGCTGAATGGGAGGTTCCCCAGAGCAATCAGATCTAAGAAAGAGTGCATAAAACACTGTGAAATCTGCTTTGCTAACAATGCCCTCAATTTAAATGTTAAGGGTCCAAGTATAAAATGAGTTGTTTCCAAAAGTTTTATGGCCCTATGGCATCACTCTATCTATCTGACCCTGACTCAGAATAAGGCCTTATAGTTCTTCGAATGTTCCTTGATCATTACTACCTGACTATGGTTGATGAGTTTTACATATATACCCTATATTCCTGTGCAAACTAAACTCAGTAAAAGCCTATTGAGAAGCAGCCTTAAGGCCTTTCTTCTCTGAGAGACTGGTCAGCCTTTCTACCCCAAGAAGATTGTATCTCGGTAGACTTACTCTCATCTGTGTCAACAAAGAGAACGTTGATGGATGAAGCTCCCCAACATCATAATACTAAAGGGATCAATTCAGCAAGAGGATATAATCCTTGTAAACATATACACACCCAATATAGGAGCATCTGAATAAGTAAAACACAAAACCTTAGTGTGCTTTAAGGAGGAGAATGACATCAATAAAGCCATAACAGGGGAGTTTAATACCCCACTGTAATCAATGGATACATTTTCTAAACAAAAATAACAAGCATATAGTTACGTTAATTTTGCACTAGATCAAATAAGTTTGACTGACATTTGTGGAACATTTCACCACAAAGCAGCAAAATATACATTATTCTTAAGTGCACATGAACTATTTTCAAAGATAGATCACGTTAGGTCACAAAACAAGATATTTATTTATTTATTTATTTATTTATTTATTTATTTAAATTGTTGTTCAAATACAGTTTTCTGTCTTTTACTCTCATCCTATCCCAGCCCAGCACCACCAGTCTTCCCCACCTACCTCCCATTTCCACGCCCCTAGTTTTTGTCAAAGTGCCTTTTATATATCTTCCTGTAAACCCTCCCCCTTTTCCCCTAAAAATGCCCTCCCTTCTCCCCTCTGGTCACTGTCAGCCTGTTCTCTATTTCAGTATCTTTGGTTATATCTTGCTTGTTTGTTTGTTTTGTTGTTTAGGTTCCTGTTAAAGGTGAAATTGTATGGCATTTGTCTTTCACTGCGTGGCTTATTTTTCTTNTGGACTCACATGAACAAGTATAAAGGACACATGGACAATAACTAAGGTGGGGGGCGGAAATGGGAGGGAGGTGGGGAGCACTGGGGGTGTAGGGCTGGGAATATAAGGCAGAAAACTGTACTTGAACAAGAATTAAATAAAAATAAAAATTAAAAAATGGAAGGACTTAAGGGACTGTAGAAAAGGGGTGATGGACCCTCACCCCTTGGCTTTGTCATAGCCTGAGTCCTTATTCTATCTGTAAAAAGTCTCCTAATTTCTTGAATGCCTTACTTCCCCCACCTGACAAGTCTGAAACTATGCCGGACACATGGACAACTAAGGGAGGTGGAAATGGAAGGGAGGTGGGGAACACTGAGGCGGTGGGCTGGAATGGGAGTGAAAGACAGAAA
Source organism: Sturnira hondurensis (assembly GCF_014824575.4). Taxonomy (NCBI): domain Eukaryota; kingdom Metazoa; phylum Chordata; class Mammalia; order Chiroptera; family Phyllostomidae; genus Sturnira; species Sturnira hondurensis. The sequence continues at coordinate 24,451 of NW_028075905.1, forward strand.
ACTGTACTTGAACAACAATTAAATAATTTTTTAAATTAAAATAAAATTAAATAAAAATAATAAATAAACAAACAAATAAATAAAGCAATGCCGGAAGTGGGTGCAGCCCTGTGCTGAATGGGAGGTTGCCCAGAGCAATCAGACCTAAGAAAGAGTGCATAAAACACTGTGAAATCTGCTTTGCTAACAATGCCCTCAATTTAAATGTTAAGGTTCCAAGTATAAAATGAGTTGTTTCCAAAAGTTTTATGGCCCTATGGCATCACTCTATCTATCTGACCCTGACTCAGAATAAGGCCTTATAGTTCTTTGAATGTTCCTTGATCATTACTACCTGACTATGGTTGATGAGTTTTACATATATACCCTATACTCCTGTGCAAACTAAACTCAGTAAAAGCCTATTGAGAAACAGCCTTAAGGCCTTTCTTCTCTGAGAGGCTGGTCAGCCTTTCTACCCCAAGAAGATTGTATCTCGGTAGACTTACTCTCATCCGTGTCAACAAAGAGAACGTTGATGGATGAAGCTCCCCAACATCATAATACTAAAGGGATCAATTCAGCAAGAGGATATAATCCTTGTAAACATATACACACCCAATATAGGAGCATCTGAATAAGTAAAACCCAAAACCTTAGTGTGCTTTAAGGAGGAGAATGACATCAATAAAGCCATAACAGGGGAGTTTAATACCCCACTTTAATCAATGGATACATTTTCTAAACAAAAATAACAAGCATATAGTTACATTAATTTTGCACTAGATCAAATAAGTTTGACTGACATTTGTGGAACATTTCACCACAAAGCAGCAAAATATACATTCTTCTTAAGTGAATGAACATGAACTATTTTCAAAGATAGATCACGTTAGGTCACAAAACAAGTTATTTATTTATTTATTTGTTTGTTTGTTTGTTTGTTTATTTAAATTGTTGTTCAAATACAGTTTTCTGTCTTTTACTCCCATCCTATCCCAGCTCACCACCACCAGTCTTCCCCACCTACCTCCCATTTCCACGCCCCTAGTTTTTGTCAAAGTGCCTTTTATATTTCTTCCTGTAAACCCTTCCCCGTTTCCCCTAAAAATGCCCTCCCTTCTCCCCTCTGGTCACTGTCAGCCTGTTCTCTATTTCAGTATCTTTGGTTATATCTTGCTTGTTTGTTTGTTTTGTTGTTTAGGTTCCTGTTAAAGGTGAAATTGTATGGCATTTGTCTTTCACTGTGTGGCTTATTTTTCTTGGCATAAGGCTTTCCAGTCCCATCCATGCTGGTGCAAAGGGTAGAAGCTTCTGTTTTTTCTGCAGCAATGAATTCCATTGTGTAAATGTTCTATAATTTTTTATCCATTCACTTAATCATGGGCACCTAGGATGCTTCCAACACTTGGTTATTGTAATTTGTGCTGCTATGAGCACTGGGGGGCATAAGTTCTTTAGACTGGTGTTTTAGGGTTCTTAGGATATAATCCTAGCACTGAAATTGCTGGGTCAAAAGGCAGATCCATTTTTAGTTTTCTGAGGAAATTCCATATTGTTTTCCATAGTGAATGTAACAGTCTTCAATCCCACCAACAGTGAACTAGGGTCCCTTTTTCTTCACAACCTCTCCAACACTTGTTTCTTGCTTTGTTTATGGTGGCCATTCTGACTGGTGTGAAATGGTATCTCATTGTGGTTTAAATTTGAATCTCTGTGATAGTTAGCGATACTGAGCATTGTTTCATCTGTCTCAGGATCCTCTGTATGCCCTCCTTGGAGAAGTGTCTGTTCAAGTTTTTTGCCCATTTTTAAAATTGGGTTGCTTGTCTTCATAGAGTGCAGTCATGTAAGTTCTTTACATATTTTGGAGATTAAACCCTTGTCTGTGGTATCATTGGCAAATATATTTTCCCATACAGTTGGTTCTCTTTTAATTTCAATACTGTTTTTCTTCAGCTGTCCAGAAGCTTTTTATTTTGATGAGATCCCATGTGTTTATTCTTTCCTTTATGTCCCTTGCTCTAGGGAACATATCAATAAAAATGTTACTGTGTGAAATATCTGATATTTTCCTGTCTGTGTTCTCCTGTAGGACTTGAATGGTGTCATGGCTTCTATTTAAATCTTTTATCCAACTTAAATCTATTTTTTGTGTACGGTGTAAGTTGGTGCTCAAGTTTTATTTTATTTTTTTGCATGTAGCTATTCACTTCTCCGAACACCATTTGTTGAAGAGGTAAAACTCCATTTTATGTTGCTTCCTCATTTGTCAAATATTAATTGACCATAAAGACTCGTGTTTATTTCTGGACTCTCTGTTCTGTTTCATTAGTCCATGTGCCAGTTTTTATGCCAGTATCAGGCTGTTTTGATTACAGTTGCCTTGCAATACAGTTTAGTATCAGGTACTGTGATCCCTTCACCTTTCTCTTGTTTCTCAAAATTGCAGCGGCTATTTGGGGTCATTTATGGTAACATATACATTTTTGAAGTGTTTGTTCCACGTCTGTGAAAAATGCCATTGGTACATTAATAGGTATTACATTAAGTCTGATAATTGCTTTGGGTAGTATGGACATTTTGATGATGTTAATTTTTTCAATCCACAAACATGGTATATGTTTTCATTTGTTTGTGTCTTCCTTGCTTTCTTTCTTCAGTGTTGTGTAGTTTTCTGAGTACAGGTCTTTTACCTCCTTGGTTAGGTTTATTCCTAAGTTTTTTTTTTTTTTTTTTTTTTGCTATATCAAATGGGATTTTTTTTCTTGATTTCTGCTTCTGTTGTTTCATTGTTGTTATAAAAAATGTCCTTCATTTCAGGATATTGACTGTGTATGCTGCAGTTTTGCCAAATTAATTTATTAGGATGAGATTAGGATGAGTAGTTTTTGGCTGGAGTCTATAAGAATTTCTATGTACACTATCATGTCATATGCAAACAATGACAGTTTTGTTTCTTCCCTTCTTTTGGATACCTTTATTTCCTTTTCTGATCGCTGCAGCTAAAACTTCCAATATTCTGTTGAATAGAAGTGGTGAAAGTGGACAACCTTTTCTTGATCCTGATCCTAGCAGAAAAAAAATTTAGTTTTTTGCCTCTTGAGTATGATGTTGGCTGTAGGTCTCTCTTATATGGTCTTTTTTATGTTGAGGAATGGTCCCTCTATTCCCACTTTGCTGAGTGTTTTTTACCATAAATAAGTTCTGTACCTGATCAAATGCTTTTTCCACATGTACTTGTATGATCATGTGTTTTTTGTCTTTGCTTTTGTTTATGTGATGCATTACATTTACTGATTTGTGTATATTGAACCATCTTTGCATCCCTGGGATGAATCCCATTTGGTCACGGTGTATGATCTTTGTAATGTATTGTTGGATGTGGTTTGCCAATATTTTGTTCAGGATTTTAGTGTCTATGTTTATCAGCAATATTGGCCTGAAGATTTTGCTGTTGTTGTTGTTGTTGTGTCTTTATCTGGTTTGGGGACCAGAATTATGCTGGCTCCATAAAAAGAGTTTGGGAGTCTTCCATCATTTTGCATTTTTTGGAATAGTCTGTAAAGGATAGAGGTTAACTCTTACTTAAATGCTTTACAGTATCCTCCTGTGGAACCATATGGTCCCGGTCTTTTGTGTGTCGAGAGTTTTTTTATTACTGCTTCAATTTCACCCCTTGTTATTGGTCTGTTCAGCCTTTCTAATTCTTCTTCACTGAGTTTTGGAAGATTATATTTTTCTAGAAATTTGTTCATTTCACCTAGGTTTTTAAATTTCTTGGCATTTAGGTCTTCATGGAAATTTCTTACAATCCTTTGTATTTCTGTGGTGTCAGTTGTGATTTCTCCTCTTTCATTTCTCATTGTGTTTATTTAGGTCCTGTCTCTTATTTTTTTAAATAATGTATTTTATTGATTATGCCATTACAGTTGCTCCGTCCCCCTTCCTGTCCCCTCCACCCTGTACACTCCTTCTCACCCACATCCCCCCTTTAGTTCATCTCCATATGCCATAAGTTGTTTACTTTCTACATTTCCCACACTATTTTTGCCCTCCCACTATTTTCTCCCCACCATATATGCTGCTTATTCTCTGTACCTTCTGCTCTTATTTACTCCTTCCACTCCCCTGTTGCTAACCCTCCATGTGATCTCCATTTCTATGGTTCTATCTGTCTTCTTAGTTTGCTTTTGTATCAGGTGTGGTTGTTAATAATTGTGAGTTTACTGTCTTTTACTGTTCATATTATTCATATTTTTATCTTCTTCTTCTTAGATAAGTCCCTTTAACATATCATATAATAAGGGCTTGATGATGATGAACTTCTTGAACTTGACCTTATCTGAGAAGAATTTTATCTGCCCTTCCATCTAAATGAAAGCTTTGCTGGATAGGGCAATCTTGGATGTAGGTCCTTGCATTTCATGACTTTGAATACTTCTTTCTAGCCCCTTCTTGCCTGTAAGGTCTCTTGAAAAATCAGCTGACAGTATGATAGGAATTCCTTTGTAGGTAACTGTCTTCTTATCTCTTTCTGCTTCTAGAATTATCTCCTTCATATTAATCTTGGGTAATGTAATTATGATGTGCCTTGGTGTGTTCCTCCTTGGGTCCACCTTCTTTGGGCATCTGAGCTTCCTGGACTTTCTGGAAGTCTGTTTCCTTTGCCAGATTGAGGAAATTCTCCTTTATTATTTGTTCAAATACATTTTCCACTTGTTGCTGTACTCTTCCCCTTCTGGTATTCATATAATTTGGATGTTGGAAAATTTAAAGATGTCCTGGAAGTTCCTAAGCCTCTCCTTATTTTTTTTTTTGAATTCTTGCTTCTTCCTTCTTTTCTGTTTTTTTGTTTTTTTCTTCCTTCTGGTCCAATCCATTAATTTGAGACCCAGTTTTCTTTCCATCACTGTTGGTTCCCTGTGCATTTTCCTTCATTTCTCTTAGTGTGGCCTTCATTTTTTCATCTAATTTGTGAACAAAATCAACCAGTTCTATGAGCAACCTTATCACCAGTATTTCGAACTGTGCATCTGATTGGTTGGCTATTTCTTGGTTACTTAAAAGTATTGTCTATGGGGCTTTGAGTTGTTCTTCTGTTTGAGCCATAATTTTTTTGGTCAGGTCAAGCTTGTTACGTACTGAGGGGCGGAGCCTTAGGTGTTCACCAGGGTGGGGCAACCCAGGTGCTGGGTTATGACACTGTATGTGGGGGTGGGGTCAGAGACTGAACAATGGTGCTTGTTCCTCTGTCCCTGGGATTTCAGTCCCCTCCACCTCTTCCCACAAGCAAATTGGGACTTTCTGATCCTGGTCCCCAGGTGGTGGCCTTGTATACATTCTAAGACCCTTTGGGTCTCTCCAGCAAATTCTACTGTGAGCCTGGGAGTCTCTTCTGGCACCTTCTCAATCTGTGCTTTTAGGCGCTATTTCCCAATGCCTGATCCCTGGATTGCTTGGTCTGTCTGGCTGCCCATTTTTGCTTAGTTTATCTGTGTGAGAATGTGTGACAGTGGTCAGCTCCTCACCACCTGTGCTCTCAGGTCTGGCAACCACTGCCTTTCCCTGCTGAGACCCCTCTTTACAGGTCGTGGACTCTGCCCTTCTTACTGGTCTGGTTGAATGGCTGTTGGACTTCTGTCCAGTCCAGTTTTCTGTCTGTTCTGCTTGTGTTTTTGTTTCTAAATCTTTGTTTTCCTTGATTTTGTCTGTGCAAAGAGACACATTTTTTCCACCTACGCCTCCATCTTATTTTCTGTCATGAATCTCTCTCTTATTTTCTTGATGAGCCTGCTTAAAACTTATTGATTTTGTTTATCTTTTCATATAACCAACTTCTATATTTCTTGACCTTATAATTGTGCTGATAGTCTCTATGTAATTTACTTCTGCTCTGATCTGGTTATTTCCTTTCTTCTACTTGCTCTGGGCTGTCTTTGTTGTTGTTTCTTGAGTTCTTGTAGATGTAGGATGAGGTTTTTTGTTTGAAATGCTTCTCTGTTTTTTAGGTAGTCCTGTGAAACTATTAACCTCTCTTTCAGGACTACTTTTGCTGTGTCCCATAAGTTTTGGGTTGTTATGAGTTCATTTTTGTTTTTTTTCCAGAAACTTTTTTATTTCTTCTCTAATTTCATTCTTGATGCACTCATTGTTTAGTAGCATGCTATTCAATCTCCATGATTTTGAGTGTTTGGGCTTTTCCCGTTTGGGGCTGTTTTCTAGTTTCAGTCCCCTGTGGGCAGAAAAAAAATGCTTGGTATGATTTTAATTTTCTTGAATTTGTTGAGGCTTGTTCGTGTCCTATCATGTGGTCTATCTTTGAAAACATTCTATGTGGCCCTGGCTGGCGTAGCTCAGTGGATTGAGCGCGGGCCTGTGAACCACACGATCACGGTTCGATTCCCAGTCAGGTCACATGCCTGGGTTGCAGGCCAGTTCCCAGCAGGGGACACACAAGAGGCAACCATGTTTCTCTCCTTCCCTTCTCCTCTAAAGATAAATAAATAAAATATTTAAAAAAAACATTCCATGTGCATTTGATAAGACTGTGTATTTATCTATTTTGGAATGAAGGGCAATATGTTCATCTCATCTAGGGTGTTGTTCAGTACCACAGTATCTTTGTTGATATTTTGTTTGGAAGATCTATTCATTTTTGATGATGTAATGTTAAAATTCCCTGCTATAGTAATGTTGCTGTCTATGTCTTTTTTGGTGTCCTTCAAGATTTTTCTTATGCATTTGGATGTTCCTATGTTGGGTGTATATACGTTTATAATGTTTATCTCGTCTTCATAGATTCTTCCCCTGAGTTATCAAGTGTCCTTCTGGGTCTCTTTTTATGGCCCTTTTTTGAAGTCTATTTTGTCTGATATGATTCTTGCTACCCCGGGTCTTCTTTCTTGTCCATTTGCTCAGGTCCAAACAAAATATTGTTTTTCCAACTCTTCACTGTCAATCTGTGTAGGTCTTTTGTTTGGAGGTGGGCCTCTTGTAGTCAGCTTATGTGTTGGTTGTGTTTCCTTATACATTCAGCTACTCTATGTCTTTTCATTGGCACATTTAATCCTTCAACATTTAATGCTATTGTTGAGAGTTATTTGTTCATTTTTCCCATTTGTAGCTATGTTCCTCCCTCATTCACTCTTTTACTTTCTCTTCTAATGGTCATTCCTTTAGTAAATCTTGTAAGCCTGCTTTGTTGTAGATGTGTTCTTTCAGCCTCCTTGGGTTTTAGAAAGTCCTTATTTTGCTTTCCAGTTTAATTAAGAGCCATGCTGGATTGAATATTCTAGGTTGCAGGCCTTTGCTTTTCATTACTTTGTATATTTCTTGTCATTCTCTCCTGGATTGGAATGTTTCTAATGAAAAATCAGCTGCTAGTCTTATTGGAGCCCCTTTGTATGTTACTTCTTGTTTTTCTCTCGCTGCTTTTAAGATTCTCTCTTAGTCTTTAATACTTTGCATTTTAATTATGATATGTCTTGGAACTGGCCTCTTTAGTTTTATCTTGATTGGGACTCTGTGTGCTTCCTGAACTTGCATGTTTTTTTTTTCCTCTCCACATTTGGAATATTTTCTGACATTATTTATTCAAACAGGTTTTTTTATTCCTTGTTTCTTTTCTTTTCCTTCTATTATTACCTTGATTCAAATATTGTTGTGTTTCATGTTATCTTGGAGTTCCCTTTAGCTATCTTCATTTTTTAAGTCTTTTTTTGTGTGTGTGTAGCTGCTCTACCTGAGTTTTTCTTTTCAACTTTTCTTCCAGCTCACTAATTTGGTCCTCTGATTCATCCAGCCTGCTTGTAATTTTTTCTAGTGTGTTTTTTGTTCCAAAATTTTATTGTTCATTTATTTTTTTTGTTTATAGTTTCTATTTCTTTTTTCATACTGTTGTAGTTATCACTCCATTCCCTGTAGTTGTCCATGAGCATCTTTATAACCATTATTTTGAATTTTGTATCTGATAGTTTGCTTACCTCCATTTCATTTGGCTTTTTTAGTGGGGAGCCTTCTTTTCCTTTAGATTGCAGATTCTTTTTTGTTTCCCCATTTTTGATGACTCATTTTGTTTCTGAGCTTCCTGATATTTTGCTTTGCAAGCTGTCTTTGTAGGACATACTTCTATGGTAAGAATTCTAAGGGATTCGGTGGTGTGGTCTCTTTCATATCCATGTATTAACACTCTAGGTTTGCCCTTTCTCCTGTTTGTGTGGTCCCTCTTCTTGTACTTGGGTTTTTTATCTCTCAGTGGCTCCTTTATTGGTGTATTCACTCCTCCAGCATGAATACTGATGTTCACAACTCACATTATATGTTTTGTGTGATCAGTGGCAGGGGGTAGGCAAAATGGTTTAAGTGAGCAGGAGAGTATTCTATAGGATTTAAAGTACCAACAAGTAGAGATGAGATAGGAGATTCTTTGGATAAGTATATTGTTAACCATGATAGTTCCCTCAAATAGCCACTTTTCATAGAAGCTGAAAGAGTGATAAAACTCTCATTACAGGGGAGGAGGATTGTGAGCTAAATTCAGAAAACAGATCATGTATGTAAGGTTAAATCATGATATATAGTGAGAATATAGGATAGAAAGTAGACGTATTTACAAGAGAATAGAGTTAACCATAACAATATTAAAGCTGAGGAATAAATTGAAATGGGCTAAGATCAGGGAGGGGTGTTGTGTAATATTTAAAACTGTGCGGAATAATAATTATTTGCAATGGTACTGGAACAATAATTTGACAAGAAATATATGTTTTGAATAACAAGAATAGAAAGTACACTATCAAGAATAGCATATTATTTGAACATGAATGAAGTGAAAATAGGAAAATTAAAATACAATCTGAAAGAGGGAATAAGGAAAACCAGTCAAACAATGTAATTAAACAGAAAAAAAAACCAAAGAAAACTAAACAGAAAGAAGATAAATGAAAATACTAAAATAAAAATCATGAAAAATAATAATAATACAAATAAAAATGCCAAATGTATGGGATAGCAAAGTGAAATTTGCCTCAGTTTATCAGTTTTTGATGTTAGCATTGTGCTCCCCCTTTGGATCTATGTCTGGAACTTTCACAACTTCATGTCGTATTGTCTCACTTGTGGGAAGAAAGTAAAAAAAGAGAGGGGAGAAAAAATAAATAAGCCTTCTGCTGACTTAAAACTTGTTGAGCACGTTCTGCTGGTCTTCCTGGATGCCACAGGAAGAGGGGGGAGTTTGGGCTTCACTTTTCCTTCTTCCTCTGGTTTTGCAAGGATGGTGGACAGATCTGGGCCACAATATTCACAGTTGTCCATCCTCCAGCCCAGGTCCTGTGTGAGCTGCCAGCTGATGCTGTCCATCCACACCAGGTCTGTGCCTTTAATCCACCAGTTGCACCAAGGCCCATGTAGTGCACTTTTTCCTTGTTTTTTTGTGAGCCCATCGTGGCTGGAGCTCATCACTGGGCAAGCAGTGCAAGTCAACTGGGAACATGCAGTTCAGATCAGCCACTCAGCCTCTGGGCAAACAGTGCCAATCAAGCTCAGGTGCTCAGCTCAAATCAGCCTTGTGGCAAATGGTGCCAAGCAGCCAGAGTCAGCTGCAAGGCGAATGGTACCAGTCAGCCTCTAGGCGAGCAGCCAGAGTCAGGCGCAGGCAAATAATTTGAATCAGCCTCAGGGAAAATGGGCCAATCATCTGCTAGCAAACTGCCTGAGTCAAGGGCAGGCACACAGCTTGAATCTGCTTTTGGGAGAGTGTCCTGAGCCAAGATCGGGCACGCAGCTGAAATCACCCTGGGAGGAGCCAGCTGATTCTCAAGGGTTCCTTACAAAGCAGCTGTGGGCCCTTTTTTTTTTTTAGTAAAAGTCTTTTGTTTAAGCCCTCCATCCTTAACAAGCACCCAGCTTTTCACACAGCCCAACTTTTTAGCCAGACTGGAGACTATCCATGTCAGGATCCAACATGACCCAACTCTTCTCTCTTCTCCAGGTGTCACATGGATCCCCAATTTCTTCAGTAGTGACCTAACCAGAGTCCACAGCCCTAGCAAGTATACAGTGCTTCTGTGTGTCTCCAAATTAGACTCTATTCCCCCCAGTGACTTCAAGCATCCAGGTCCCTCCTGGTTCCAGGCTGCCATTCCTGCTTTAGCAGGGGATGAAGCTGGTGATAACTCCCCTCCAGGTATCCTGTGGCAAGTCTAGCATGGGAGTCCACAGCAGCCTATGTTACTGTGCTGATCCCAAGGACCTTACCATCTCAACGCAATCTCCTCAGCATTTCTTTTTCAGTGTCTGTTACAATTTTTGGCCTCCAAACTTCATATAAGCTGGGATTCCATTGGCTGTTCACTCTGTTCCTCAGAAGATTGGCTAGGTGTTTCAGATGGGCACTGGGATAACTGAGCTCCACTCTCACATACTTCATCAACATCTTCTATATCTTATGATTATTTTTTATTTCTCTACTTTCTTTTCTAATATTTTATTTTATTTTTAGAGAGAGGAGACGGGAAGGAGAAAGAGTGGGAGAGAAACATCCATGTGTGGTTGCCTCTCATGTGTCCCCCACTGGGGATCCAGCCCACAAACCAGGCATGTGCCCTAACCGGGAATTGAACTGGTGACCTCTTGCTTCAAAGGCCTGTGCTCAATCCACTGAGTCACACCAGTCAGGGCTCTCTACTTTCTGTTTAGTTTTCATTTTGCTGGTTTGTTTAATTGCCTTGTTTGACTGGTTTGCCTTATTCTCTCTGTCATATTGCATTCTATTCTTCTTTCACTTCACTCATATTCCAATGGCACACTCTTTTTGGTCTTTTACTTTCTATTATTTTTATTCAGATTATATATTTCTAGTCATTGTTGTCGTTCTAGTATTATTGTAAATAATTTGTCATATTATTATAAGTACTACACAGCACACCTTTCTCCTCCTGGAACACTTCACTATTTTCCTGAGTTTTACTACTATTGTGGTTAAATCTATTCTCTCACAAAATATGCTTAGTTTCTATCCTTTACTGTCACCATATCTCACAATATTACCTCACACAAGCTCTCTGTTTTAAGGGTTTAGCTCAAATTCATTCTTCCCTGTAATAAGAGTGTTATCTCTTTTTCACCTTTCATAAAAAGTGGCTAGTTTGGTAAAATACCATGCTTATCACTGTACTCTGAAGAATCTCATACCTGTTCTTTACTGGTTAGTACTTTAAATCCCCCAAAGTTCTCTCTCTATCTTAATCCATTTTGCCTTCACCCTGCAACTGATCACATAAAAGATAATGTGGGAGTTGTGAACATTAGTAGACCAGCTGGAGGAGAGAAGCAACCAACAAAGAAACCACAAAGCACTCCACACTAACAGAAGAAAAGGCAATGATAGAACATTCAGACAAGGACATAAAAAGACCACACCACTGAACCCTATAGAACCCCTACCATTGAAGTTCACCCTGCAAAGATAGTTAGCAAAACGAAGCACCAGGAAGATCAGAAACAAACAAAAGGTGTCACCTAAAATGGGGAGACGTGATAGAACAAGCAATAGAAGGGAATGCAAGTCTCCCTACTCACTACAATAGGTAAATGAAATGGAGGCAAGCAAATTATTAGATATAAAATTTGAAAGACTGATTATAAGAATGTTCAAGAAACTCATGGAAAACTAAAGGAACTAAGTGAGAACAATAGTATGAAAAAGGAAATAGAAACTATAAATAAGAAACTGGAAGAAATTAAGAATACAACTTCTGAAGTAAAAAAAAAAAAAACACAACAATACACTAGAAAGAATTACAAGCAGGCTGGGCGAAGCAAAGAACCAAATTAGTGAGGTAGAAACAAACACCTAGGTAGAGCAGCCACACAAAGGAAGACTCAAAAAATGAGAATATAGTTTAAGGAAACTCCAAGACAGCATGAAATGCAAAAACATTTGAATCTTAGGAATACCAGAAGTAAAAGAAATGGAAAAAGGGATAGAAAACCTGTTTTAAAAAACTGTGACAGGAAACTTTGTGAATCTGAAGAGGGGGAAAGCATGCAAGTTCAGAAATCACAGAGGGCCCTAATTGAAATGAAGCCAAACAAGCTTACTCCAAAACACAGCATAATTAAAATGCCAAGTTTTAAAGACAAAAAGAGAATCTAAAAAGCAGCAAGGGAGAAACTAAAAGTCACATAAAAGGGAGCTCCAATAAGGATAGTAGCTGATTTCTTAACAGACACACTTCAGGCCAGGAGACAATGGCAAAATATATTCCAAGGAATGAAAAGACCTGCAACCAAGACTACATTACCTAGTGAGGCTCACAATTAAAATGGAAGGCAAAATAACAGACCCACATGAGAAAAAAAAACAACACAGATTGAAAGTGAAGGCTTGGAAAAAATATCCCAACCAAATGGGCAGGAAAAAAAAGCTACAATATCAACACTTATGCCAGACAAAATAGAATTCAAACCAAAAGCCATAAAAAGAGACAGTGAAGTACACTTCAAAATCCATCAAGAAGGCATAAACATTGTAAACATATTCATCCAACATAGGAGCACTCAAACATATAAGGAAAATCTTGGAAGACTTCAATGAAGATACAGATAGCAACACACATATACTAGGTGATTTTCACACCCCACTGTCAAAAATGGATAGATCTTCTAAACAAAATATTAACAAGGATACTGTAATATTGAACAATGTTCTATATTAAGTGAACTCAACAGATATTTATAGAAATTTTATCCCCAAATAGGCAAAGTACCCATTCTTTTCAAATGCACATGGAACATTTTCAAAGATAGACCACATGATGGGACACAAAATGAACCTCAACAATTTTAGGAAAATTGAAGTCATATCAACATTTTCTAGGACCACAAGAGACTGACTAAAAATGAACCTCAAGGAAAAAACTCAAAAATACTCAAATTTGTGGAGATTGAATAGTATGCTATAAAACAATGAATGAGATTAAAATAAGATCAAGGAAGAAATAAAAAAGCTTCTGGAAATAAGTGAAAATGAATTTACAAGAGTCCAAAATTTATTGGACAAGCAAAGACAGTCCAGAGAGGGAAGATCATAGTGATACATAGTTTCTATCTTTAAAGAGATAGAAACATTTCAAATAAACAAACTAACACTAGATCTATAAGAAATACAGTGACATCAAAAACAAACCTCAGAGAGAGTAGGAGGAAGGAAATACCCAAGATCAGAGCAGAATTAAATGACATAGAGACTAAAGCAATAATCTAAAGGATCAATACATACAATTGTTGGTTCTTTTAAATTTAAACAAAATCAAAAAGCCTTTAAGCAAACTCATCAAGAAAAAAGGGACAGGATAAAAATAAACAAAATCATAAATTAAAAAGGAGATATTACAACGTATACCACAGAGATACAAAGTGTTGTAAGAAATTATTATAAAAATTATATGCCAAGAAATTTGAAAACCAGAGTGAAATGAACAAATTTCTAAAAAAACGTAAGCTCCAAAATTGAATGAAGAAAAAACAGAAAGCCTGAACAGAATAATAACAGCGGATGAAATTGGAACAGTAATCAAAACACTTCCAGTGCACCATAGCCTGGGACTGGATGGTTTCACAGGAGAATTTTACAAAACATTTAAGGAAGGGCTAACCCCTCTCCTTCACAAATTATCCAAAACAAAATCAAGGAGAGGGAATAATCCCAAATTCTTTTATGAAGCCAGAATCATTCTAATTCTAAAATCAGATAAAGACACAACAAAGAAAGAAAACTACCAGCAACTATCACTAATGGACATAGAATCCTCAAAAAAATATTGGTCAACTGCATCCGACAATACATTAAAAAGATCATACGCCATAATGAAGTAGGACTCAACTCAGGGATGCAAGGATGGTAAAATATTCACAAATCAGTAAACAGAATATGTCGTATAAACAAAAGGAGAAACAAAAATCACATCATCATACCAAGACATGAGGAAGAAACATTTGATAATGTACACCACCTATTTATAATATAAACACTCAGAAAATTGGAAGTTGAGGGCGGATTGCTCAACATGACAAAAGCCATATGTGAGAAACATACAGACAACATCATATTCAATGGGCAAAAAGTAAAACCTTTCTCATTAAAATCAGGAACAATGTTTACAGCATAATATAAAATATCCAAGTGCTGGAAGCAACTTAAGTGCCAGTCAGTAAATGAGTGGATCAAAAAACTATGGTATGTTTATAGGATGGAATGCTACCCAGCAGAGAGAAAGAAAGAGCTCTTTCTCTTTGGGAGAACATGGATGGAACTAGAGAGCATTATGCTAAGTAAAATAAAACAAACAGTGAGGGACAAATACCATATGATCTCACCTTTAACTGGAACCACATCAACAAAAGAAAAAAGCAAGCAAAATATGACCAGAGACATTGAAACAAAGAACAATCTAACAATAACCAGAGGGAAGGTGGGAGGGGATCATAGGGGGGAAGGGTTTTCAGGAACAACTACAAAGGACACATGGAGAAAACCAACGAGAAGTGTGGAAGCAAAGTGCGGAGGTGGGTTTGGCTGGGGTGGGAGAAGTGGTGGGTGTAAATGCAGGCAACTGTAATTGAACAACAATAAAATAATGTTAAAAAATCATAAACAAGAAACAGATATGCACTTTCACTGCTTCTATTCAATATAGTAATGGAAGTCCTAGCCACAGTGATCAGATAAATACAAGTAATAACAAATTTTCACATTGGAAAGAGAGAAGCAAAACTTTCACTGTTTGTAATTGATATGATAGTAATAGGAAACTCTATAGACTCCACCAAAAATCTCCTCAAACTAATAAGTAAATTTGGCAAAATAGCAAGCTTCAAAGTCAGTATTCAGAAATTAAAGACATTTTTATACACCAACAATGAAGGATGGAAATCTGACATCAGGGGGAAAAAAATCTCATTTCCTATAGCAACAAGGAAAATAAACTACCTAGGATAAATCTTCCCAAGGAGATGCAAACCTATAATTCAAAATAACACAAAATTGAAGAAAGAAATAAAGAAAGACACAACTAAGTAAAAGCATATCCTGTGCTCATGGATAGGAAAAATCAACATTGCAAATACGTCCATATAATCAAAATAAGTTTATACATTCAATGCAATCTCCATTAAAAAACCAATAACATTTTCACAGAGATAGGGCAAATATTTCAAAAATGTATGTTGATCTTTAAATAACCCTGAACAGTCGTGACACTTTTCAGAAAGAACAAAGAAGGAGGGATCACAATACCTAATACTAAACTATATTACAAGGCCATTGTAATCAAAACAGCATGGTTCTGGTATAAGAACAAACATATAGGTCAATGAAACAGAATAGAGTTCCCAGAAATAAATCCAAGTCTCTGTGGTCAATTAATATTATACAAAGGGGGAAGAAGCATAAATGGAGTGAAAACCCTCTTCAACAAATGGTGTTGAGAGATGTGGACAGCTACATGCAAGAAAATGAAACTTTATCACCAACTTACACCATACACAAAAATAAACTCAAGGTGAATAAAAACTTAAAAGATAAGACTGAAACAAGATAAAAGTCCTAGAGGAGAAAATAAGTAGGAAAATATCAGATATTCTATACAGCAATATATTTACCTATTAGTCCCCTAGAGCAAGAGACACAAAAGAACAGCTAACTAGATGGGGTCTCATTAAAATGAAAAGCTTATGTGTAGCTAAAGAAAACAGCATTAAAATAAAAAGAGAACCAACTGTATAGGAAAACATATTTGCAGATCATAACTTGAGCAAGGGTTCAATCTCTAGAATATGTAAAGTACTCCATGACTCCACTCCAGAAAGACAAAAAAAATCAATTAAAAACAGGTAAAGAATTTGAACAGACACTTCTCCAAGGAGGACATACAAAGGGCCCAGAGATATATGAAAAGTTGCTCAGCATTACTAGCCATCAGAGAGATGCAAATTAAAGTGATATGATCTCACTTCACACCAGTGAGAATGACCATCTAAACAAAGCAACAAACAAGTGTTTCAGAAATTTTGGAGAATATGGAACCCTAGTGCACTGTTGGTGGGAATGAAAACTGGTATAGCCATTCTGGAAAATAGCATGGGATTTCCTCAGAAAACTAAAACTGGAACTGCCTTTTGACCCAGCAATACCACTTTTGGGTTTATACCCTCAGGATCCTGAAAGAGCAATTCAAATGAACTTATGCATACCAATGTTTATAGCAGCACAATTTACAATAGCCAGTTCTGGAAGCAACCTAAGTGCCCATCAGTAAATTAATGGATTAAAAAAAATGTTATGCGTTTATACATGGAATACTACATGGTAGAAAGAAAGAAGGAAGCCCTACACTTTGAAACAACATGGATAGAACCAGGAGGTATTATGCTAAGTTAAATAACCGGGCTGTTAAAGAGAAATACCATTTGATCTCACCTATATGTTGGACTTAGTCAAAAAAATAAACATGCAAGCAAAATAGAGCTGGAGACAAACTGTCAGTGGTCAGAGAGGAGGAAGGAGAGGGATGATGGGGGATAATAGGGCAGCATCCATCAAGCAGAATGTATGGAGGGCACGTGGAGAAAGCCAAAGAGGTTTGTATTCAGATGTAGAAGGTGGGGATGTGTGGAGCAGGGGAGTATGGTAGGGTGAAAATGGAGACAAGTGTACTTAAACAAGAATAAAAATATATTGCCAAAAAATTCTGGATTATATAGCTTTATAGAAATATTTTACCAATCATTCAAGTAACTAACACAGGTCCTTCTCAAAATATTTTTAAAAAATCAAGAGGAGGGAAAATTCCAAGCTCTTTTTATTAGGCCAGCAATACTCTCATCCCAAAACCAGATCAATACAAAACAGAGAAAGATGATTATTGGCCAATATCCATGATGAGCTTAGGTTCTGGGGTCCTCAACAAAATATTATCAAACCAGATTCACTAATACATCAGAAAGATCATACCAGCTCAGAGAGTCCTAAAGAAAATGGACCCAAGGAGGAACACACCAAGGCAC
>NW_028075906.1:0-632 GCF_014824575.4 Sturnira hondurensis
GATAAATACACAGAAGTGGGATTGCTGGATCTTACAGTAGTTCTATGTAAAAAGTTTTTGAGAAACCTTCATTCTGTTTTTCATAGTGGCTGCACCAATTTGCATTCCCACCAAGTGCGTACACAGCATCCCCATGTTTCCACATTCTCTCCAAGGCTTGTTATTTCTTGTCTCTTTTTGATAATAGCCATTTTGAACAGGTGTGAGGTGACCGTTCATGATGGTTATGATTTCCATTCCATGATGACTGTGGCTTTTGAGCACCTTTTCACACACCCCTTGGCCACCCTTGTGTTTTCTTTGGAACAGTGGAAATTCAGATCCTGGGCCAGTTTTTTAATAGGATTGTTTTTCTGCTGTTGCGTTGTATAAGTTCCTTTTATATTTTGATTACTAACTCCCTGTCAGATACATGATTTAGAAATATTTTCTCCCGTTTTGTAAGTTTTTTCATTTTGTCAATGGTTTCCTTTGCTGTGCAGAAGCTTTTTTTTTTTTAAGTTTGATGTAGTTCCACTTGTTTTTTTTTTTTTTTTTTCTTTTGGTGTCAAATTAAAAAAAATTTACTAAGGCTGATGTTAAAGAACCTGAATGGTTTTATTTTGTGAGTTTCACTTCTTGTGTTCAGGTCT
>NW_028075907.1:0-1632 GCF_014824575.4 Sturnira hondurensis
TTTAAAAACATTTAGTGTCATTTAACATATCCCTTATTTAAAAATCAAAGTTGCTTTTGGACTGAAACCTTATTGTTTAGTGAATCTGTGAATCACCTTATTAGTTTCCATGATAATGAAGTTCTAACCAGCGAATCTCAGACCGCTAAAGTAATGCAGGCCTCCGACAAAAATCATACAAACAAACAGGCCAAAATGTTCATAAAAATAATCCACCATAAACTTAGATGACATTAAAATAAACAAATCTCAGATCGTACTTTTGAAACAGGATACAGTCTCAAGTGTTTTAACATCAGTTTTTAACACCCTAAAAACACAGGGAAGACAGCGAAGCCACAGAGAGAATTCACGTGACTGTGCTCACCCCCCCAGCCCCCTCTGTGGTGCCCCCCGGACTCGCACCTGGATGGCGGCTCCTAGTGAGAAGCTCACACGCTGCACAGAGGGGAATGGAAAGGCACTTGGGTTACAGGGTTGCACGGCGCCGTGGACGGCAGGGTGGGCACAGGGGTGGGCGCTGTTGACACCAGAAGGCTGCGTGCATTCTACAAATTTCTCTTCAAAGAATCGAATAACCTAGATTGTTCATTGCAAGAAACATTAGGGCTTTTTGTTCATCTTACGTTTTAGATTCCCTCTGCTCAATAAGAAACATTGACAGGTGACACCAAAACCACTTTGTCTTTTTATCATTCCAGACAAATTTCAGGTTCAGATTTTGGAAATTCCCAGTTTGACTGTTTCACAAATTTGTTTTCTGAATAACAATCATGCATTGCACCTATTTTTCTTCTCAGAATTTTCATCAAAGTTCAGAGACTTCGGCAGAAAGTAAAACATACATGTACTCAAAATGTTTTTTAGAGTTATGGAACCAAAAATAACTTCTTTCAATTTTCATCCAAGTATTATGGTAACACAAACATGCACAAAATTTGCATTGCTAACACTCTTTTTACTGATGAAAGTGATTGTTCAGTGAGTAATTCCACACTCTCTAAACTTTTAGCCTAAAAACGCTTAAAAACAGGGAGAATCTAGAGATTTATAAACATTAAAGAACTACTGAAAATAGCCTTATGGCCATTTCAAGAAACTGTTACATTTTCGTTAGCTAATTATACTTTGGTGTAGGAAGGCCATAGGTCCCGCAGTAAGAAGTGCTGCCAGTGGCTCTGCGCCTGTGAGGCTGCAGCCACAGGCGGGCTGAGCCATGGTGGACAAGAGAGGGTGTGTGACAGTATGACAGGGTGACAGGGTGACAGGGTGACGCAGAGAAAAGAGTTTGTTCTTTGGAATCAGGAGGAACTGGTGTTGAACTCTGCCGCTTTTTCACGTTCTCATCTCAGAGAATTAAATCTTCCATCCTCAGTTTTCCGAATATGCATTAAAGACATGATAGTATTTCCTTAAAGATTTCATAGATTTGTTTTTAGAGAGGGGAAAGGAGAGAGAAAGAGAGGGACAGCAGCATCAATGTGTAGTTGCCTCTGGTGCACCCTCTCCTGGGAAGCTGGCCTCCAACCCAGGCATGTGGCCTGACTGGGAATCGAACCAGCAGCAACCTTTTGGTTCGAAGGCTGGCACTCAGTCCACTGAGCCACACCAGCCAGGCCTGTGCTTCCTTTT
>NW_028075908.1:0-2364 GCF_014824575.4 Sturnira hondurensis
GTTCTGAAATTATTTGTTTTAGTAATTTTCAAGATCCCAAATTTCCCAAAACTGTAGAAATTAAGAGGATGACGGGGAGGAGGACAAGATAGTGGCATTCTCCAAAAATTCCAGTAAAGGAGCATGTTTTCCATTTTAGTGAATTTTCTAAGGGACCTGTGAGTAGTTAGTTCCAGGGAATTTCTGAACTTCCTAGTTTGAGAGATCTTTCCACTTTTCTCAGCCTAATTCAAGTTCTCAGACCACAATACTGATACTGATAGTCAGCCTGTCTGGATCACCGGGTGTGGATTGAGGGCAAGGAAAAGGAAGAGCATCAGGGGAGATAGAGATAGGCCATGGGAATGGGACCTTGGAGCCTCTTGTACAGCAAGCCTTAGGGACAGAGGTGAGAGATTTGAAGACTCAAGATGTGTCATGTAGCAAAGAATGCCTTCATGATCTACCCAGGGCTATTGTAAGGACTTATTTTTGCAGAACTAGGCTTCATTTCCCTTGGACTATGAGACTATGTTGCCTGAGTAATCATGGAGGTGCCTTGTGGATGTTCTATCCCCAGTGTGGAGGTCCCACTCCTGGCTGTGGATACCCCACCCTTCCTACTGAGGCTTCCCCCTGATGCAGCTTGTGAGGCTTTGCAGGGTTTCCATGATCCCTTTACTTAGGACTTTGGTTTGGTCCCCTTTTGCCAGTGAGCACTGAGTGTGGGGAGACTCACTGCATGTAGGCACTAGGACGTGGGAGACACAAAGTTGATGAAGTACCAGGAGAGTCTTCCTCATCAGCGTTAAGGGTGGCAGGGGGAAGTTCTTACACTTATATGCACTGTATGTATGCTTGTGTGTAGAAGGCCAACAAGCTAATCAGATAGAGGAAAAAGCCCTTCTACTGCTTTCTGGTACCAGATTAGAGACAGTCCAGAAGTCAGACACATGAAGCACAGAAGTCAGAATCACAGCAGGGGTAGGTGTTGAACTAGAAAGGCCTTTGAGTCTAGCATGAAAGAAGGAAAGAGGGGATTTGTTGGAAAGTGGGCCCACCAAAATCACACAAAAGTTTGGGATGTTTCTTGGTCTTTCTGAGAAAACATTTGGCCCCCCAAACACAATCTACGTATAATCCCAGGGGAAGAAAGAAATGCTGTCTTGCTCATCATTCACTGCTCTGCATCTACACTCAGAGGGTGCATTTCTCTGTCCCCTCCATTGGTCATGGGGCCATACCAGTCCTGTGGCTCATGATGTCTGGAAGAGAGTCTCTTTCTCTCTGTTTCTCACTCTGTCTCTCTGACTCTGTCTCTCTCTCTCTCTTATCTGGTGAAATATTTGGTAGTGAGCTTGCATGCTCTCTGGCTCCTTGTGGCCACAGCCGCTGCATGGCCATGGCTGCACTGGTTTTACATACACCCTCCAAAAGACAGCCTGACATTCCAGCCTCAGCTGGAAACAAGCTAAGATACCTGGATAACCATCTAAATCCCAAGGAGGATACTCTAACATGGAATAGGAACTCTGGGCACTGCCTTCTGTTTTGGTCTTGCTGAGGACGGCTGGGTTTTGTCTGGGCTGTGCAGAGGAGATAAGCTATGAGATGGGGAGTCCCCCATTCTCTCAGATCATTTATAATTTGAATAAACACCTCTTTTCATTCCCACCAGCCTCTGCCTCTAGAATTTGCCCTTTGTTGGGGCAGACAGCTGAATCCTTCTTTTGGTTTGGTGAAGAAACCACTGCGGCACATATATTGGTGTTTGTATCTGTGCATTATTCCAAAGTGCCTAGACCCAGGAAGTTCTATCCAAGACTTCCCTTTGTATTTCAAGGTTTCTCTTACACACACAATGGTACTCAGAACTCCAAACAGTTTAAGGACCTTCAAACATCAGAAAACAAAAGCTTGTTGGTTTTATTGAACATACATCTTTCTTGCACTCCTACCAATGCACATNTAGTTGCTCAGCAAAACTCTCTGGCAATTTGAATTTTTAACATTATCTCAGCATATCTGGGGCCCTGTGATAGGGAAAGCTGCAGGCACCATGCCTTCACATATGTTTCCACCAAGGACTACTCTTTCTGACAAAGCTGCCATAGCTTGAGAGTGAGCAGAACATCACACCAACTCTGTGTTAAGCAACAGGGAATGGGCAGGCATAGAATTTGAAGCTCTCTCTTAGAGAGCTTGAAGAAGAAGAAGCCTATAATCAGGCTTCTAGAAAATTCCATCATGACCCATGATTAATTATGATTGTTTATGAACTCTGTGGAGGTCATGGAACAAGAAAATTATAATGTAGGTTGCTTGTATGTATCCAAGAGATACATTGATTACTAGAATGTGCTGAAATATTAAAGAAATTGAAAA
>NW_028075909.1:0-1360 GCF_014824575.4 Sturnira hondurensis
TTTTCTCTTTTATAGTGCTTTCATTTTCTGTTCTTGGTCTAGGTATCTATTCCAGTCCTTGATAGGTCTAGCCTCCCAAATGTTCTTCTAAGATTAATGTTTTGATGTTCACATTTAAACCCTTAATGTATCTAGAATTGTCTTGTTTGTGATATATAGTAAGAGTCCATGTATTTAAAAACAACTGTAGTTTTTACATTTTAGGATTAAAGCCCTGGCTGGTGTAGCTCAGTGGATTGAGCACAGGCCTGCGAACCAGAGGATCGAGGTTCGATTCCCAGTCAGGGCACATGCTTGGGTTGCAGGCCAACTCCCAGCAGGGGACGCCCAAAAGGCAATCATACATTGGTGTTTCTCTCCCTCTCTCCTTCCCCTCTAAAGATAAATAAATAAAATTTTAGGATTAGAGATTACTTATTTTATAAAAATCCAGTTCCATAATGCAAATCAGCAACTCAGAAGTATCCATCAGGAAGTTCTTCTGAGTGAACTCAAGGATGAAACTGTGGAATTATTAGCTTTACTAACGTATAATAGAGTACTGAACAAAGGAGTCAATGTGACAGCTCTATAAACCAGCAAAACCTTAAAAGAGAAGCCAGTGAAATCTGAAATAATATTCTCGGAATATTTTTTAAAACCAACCTATAGGGAAGAAGGCAGCATGCTTTTAAAAATAATAATAACAACCATCATTCCTGATTAATTTATTAGAACTCTTCATAGGGTTGTACTAGATTGCTAGGGCTGCCACCCACAGACTGGGTGGCTTAAACAACAGAAATTTATTTTCTCAAAATTCCAGAGGTTAGAAGTCTGAGATCAAGGTGTCAGCAACATTCATTTCTTCTGAGGCCTCTGTCATTGGTTTGTAGATGGCTGTTTCCCCATATCTTCCCATCATCTTCCCTCTGTGTGTGTCTGTGTCTTAATTTCCTCTTCTTTGTAAGGACACCAACCATATTATTAGAGCCCACCCATATGACTTCATTTTAATGTGATTACATCTTTAAAGACCCCATCTCCAAATATAGTCACATTCTGACTATAGTCACAAATATAGTCACTAGGGGTTAGGACTTCAGCATGTGAGTTGAAGAAAGGACACAGTACAGCACATAACAGGTTAATAATGCAGTTGATATGATTTTACTTCATTAATTTTTTTTAAAAGGTTTGACTAGATTTTTACATTATGGACTACTTAAAGAAGTAACTAATGCCCTGGCTGGTGTGGCTCAGTGGATTGAGCACTGACCTGCGAACCAAAGGGTCACTGATTTAGTTCCCAGTTAGGGTACATGCCTAGGTTGCAGGCCAGGTCCCCAATTGGGGATGCATGAGAGGCAACCACACATTG
>NW_028075910.1:0-504 GCF_014824575.4 Sturnira hondurensis
TAATAAAACTCAATTTTAAAAGATAAATATTTTACAAAATCTTCTGAAAAAATTCCTAACAGTTTATTTTTAAAATTTTTAAATTTTATTTTTTATTTAATTCTTGTTCAAGTGCAGTTTTCTGCCTTATATTCCCAGTCCTCCCCCCTCAGTGCTCCCCACCTTCCTCCCATTTCCACCCCCCACCTCAGTTATTGTCCATGTGTCCTTTATATTTGTTCATGTGAGTCCTTCCCCTTTATCCCTGTGATTCTAATAGTTTAAATGAAAGTGTCCAGCACTCACATGGGACTAGAAATAGTACCTTTTCCCAGCAGTAATACTGGAAAACCACAATATTCTAAAGATAAGATAATTAAGCCCAAACTGACATTGTTCCATTTCTGCCTCACAACATTTTGAAAATCAGGACCCCCAAAATATGTCATTGTTTCTAAATAACTAACCTGCATCCCTAGGCAAAGCTCAAAAATATTTATAAAAATGAAAATATATCTAATATTC
>NW_028075911.1:0-604 GCF_014824575.4 Sturnira hondurensis
AAAGCAGCCTCTGGCAATTGGGACCAGGTTGTCTTGGTGTTGCCAGGAGTTCCTGGAGCTCACAACCAGGCCATGGTGTAATCCTGTTGAACATTAGCAATTTCACAGATGACCAACATCAGACAAGGTCATTCTGTGACCATGATGGATCAAGACAAAGCACTTCCACTCTATAATCAAGTCTGAGTAGAGACAAAATCAAAACACTATCGCAACCACCAAAAAAATGACCATACATTACCCTCTTTAGGCTAATATGAGTGACTGCTGCCTCTTTACCAAGTATAGCCTTAGCCAACTGCCTTTTAGATAAAAATTAAGAGACCCAATTATAGAATTTCCCTCCACTTTCTGACAGCCTCCAGAAAAAAACCTATACTTCCTTAAATTCTCCCCAAAATCAACTAACCCAAGCCCAAATTATATAATAAATTCTTCCTAGCTTTGACTGGTGTGGTTCAGTGAATTAGGTGTTGTTCTGCAAACCAAAAGGCTGCAGGTTGGATTCCCAGTCAGAACACATGCTTGGGTTGCAGGGCCAGTCCCTGGTTAGGGCATGTGTGAGAGGCAACTGATCAATGTTTCTCCCCCTCTCTTTTTCCCT
>NW_028075912.1:0-1249 GCF_014824575.4 Sturnira hondurensis
TTTCCAGTTCCATCCATGCAGTTGCAAAGGATAGGAGCTCCTTCTTTTTTTCGGCTGCATAGAATTCCATTGTGTAAATGGACCATAGTTTTCAGATCCGTTCATTTACTGATGGGCATCTAGGTTGCTGCCATCAATTGACTATTGTAAATTGTGCTGCTATGAACATAGGGGTGCATGAGTTCTTTTCTATTGGTATTTCAGGGTTCTTAGGGTATATTCCTAACAGTGGAATTGCTGGGCCAAAAGGCATATTTATTTTTATTTCTCAGAAAATTCCATACTGTTTTCCATAGTGGTTGTATCAGTATGCAATCAAGCCAACACTGCACTAGGGTCTCCTTTTCTCCGCAACCTCTCCAACATTTGTGGTTTGTTGCTTTTTTTTATGATGGCCATTCTGACCAGTGTAAAGTGGTATCACTTTGTGGTTTTAATTTGCATTTCTCTGATAGCTAGCGATATTGAGCATCTCTTTATGTGTCTCTGGATCCTCTGTATATCCTCCTTGGAGAAGTGTTTGTTCAAGTCCTTTGCTCACTTTTTAACTGGGTTGCTTGTCTTCTTATAGTGGGATAATGTTAGTTCTTTGTATATTTTGGGGACTATACCTTTGTCTGAGGTATCATTCTCAAATGTTTTTTTTCTACACACTTGGTTCTCTTTTTATTTTAATATTTTTTTTCTTTTTAAAAAAGATTTTATTTATTTATTTATAGAGAGGAAAGGAAGGACAGAAGGAGAGACACATCAATGTATGGTTGCCTCTCGTGAGTCCCCTGCTGGGAACTGGCCTGCAACCTAGGCAGGTGCCCTAACCTGGAATCAAACCGTGATCCTGTGGTTCTCAGGCCCGAGCTCAATCTACTGAGCTACACCAGCCAGGGCAATATTTTTTTTTTCTTTAGCTGCACAGAATCTTTTTATTTTGATGAGGTCCCATTTGTTTATTCTTTTTTTAATGTTCCTTGCTCTAGGGGATATGTCAGTAAAAATGTTGCTGCATGAAATATCTGATATTTTCCTGCCATTTTCTCCTCTAGGACTTTAATGGTTTAACAGCTTATACTTGTTTATCCACCTTGAATTTATTTTTGTGTATGGTGTAAGTTGGTGCTCGAGTTTCACTTTTTTGTATGTCGCTGTCCAGTTCTGGCAACACCATTTTTTGAAGAGGCTATTTTTATCCATTTTATATTACTGCCCCATTTGTTGAATATTAATTGACCATAGAGACTTGGGTTTATTT
>NW_028075913.1:0-735 GCF_014824575.4 Sturnira hondurensis
AGGGAGGAATCAAATAGCCGAGAAAATGGGGTGGGGAACATTTGCATAAATGTGTCCTCCTCTCTCAGAGTACAAAGAGAAGGGAGAGATTTGGGGAAACTCTGCTTCAGCTGCGGGACCACAGAAGCAGGGCTCAGGGATGGTCTCCACCATGGCCTGGTCCCCTCTCCTGCTCACCCTCCTGTCTCACTGCTCAGGTGACTGTATATGGGGACTGGGGATGGTCCCTGGGGAAACTCATGCTGCACTTTCTTTTTTGTGTCTAGACCTGTAATTACCATCTGTGTGTGTCTTTGTGTTGCAGGATCCTGGGCCCAGTCTGTGGTCACTCAGCCACCCTCAGTGTCTGGGAACCCAGGACAGACTGTCACCATCTCCTGCACTGGAAGCAGCTCCAACATCGGGAGGTATGGTGTGCAATGGTTCCAACAGCTCCCAGGAAAGGCCCCCACACTCCTCATCTATGGTAATAGCAATCGATACTCAGGGGTCCCTGACCGATTCTCTGGCTCCAAGTCTGGCAGCTCAGCCACCCTGACCATCACTGGGATGCAGGCTGAGGACGAGGCTGATTATTACTGCGAGACCTATGATGACAATCTCGATGCTCACACAGTGCTGCAGGCCTGTGGGGAAGTGAGACAAGAACCCCTGTGTCCTCTGTGAGCTTGGTGAACAATGTAGCTGCTGCTGCTCAGGCTATGCCTGTGCCCTGTGACTTCTCATTTTCTCCTG
>NW_028075914.1:0-1909 GCF_014824575.4 Sturnira hondurensis
CCGGAGATAGTGACGAACCAGACAGCTGCAGGTCGTTGGGGTCTCAGGGACTTGAGTAAGGATGGAGGTGGCCAGGCCAGCGGCAGCCCTCGGCTGGTGCATAATGGCCCTGGAGCCACAGCTGCCACAGCGGTAGGGGCCCACAGGCTTCTGTCTGTGCCCAGAGAAAGGGGTATCTGCCACAGAGACCTCATCAGGAGCCCGGCAACCCTGAGTAAAGTCAAGGGCGGCAGTGGCGGCGGTGGCAGGGCTGGCTGCCCTTGGCAGGGCCCGCTGCCCTCGGGAGCCAGGCACCCCAGAGTAAAGTCAAAAGCAGCAGCATCGGGACCAGCAGCCATTGGCCGGCGCATAAAGACCTTGGAGCTGCTGCTGCCGTAGCTTCCAGGGCCCACAGGCTTCTGTCTACAGCCAGCTTTGGGGTGCCTGTCGACAGAGGACTCATCGGGAGCCCAAAACCTGTGAGTAAAGACAAAAGTGGCAGCAGCAGGGCCGGCTGCCCTCGGCCAGCCCGAAACACCTTGGAGCCGCTGCTGCCGCTGCATTAGGGGTGTAGAGGCTTCTGTCTGCGGCCAGTGCTACAGAGGACTCAGCACCCAGTGGAGCATTGGACCAGCTGCGGGGTCCTTGGAAGAGCTGGCTCCCTCCCTCCCCATCTAGGCGGGGCCGGGTGGCAGAGACCTGTCTGCATAGGTGTACAGGGAGGGTGGCACAGACAGGGGGCCATGTTCAGTTGCGATCTCTGTGGTCACCAGCCCACCAGCCTGCCAGCCCAGGAAATTTGAGAGGAGCATTGTCCTAACCAGTCAGGTTGGGGATTGGGCTGGGCTGAGAGGCACGCTTTCTGGAGAAGTTTTTACTGGAAAGTGGACTGAGGTGTTCTCCTGTGAAGGCAGCTTGACTTGCTTCTCACCCAGCCACAGGACTGGGAAGGACTGGTACCAGATCCTGTGGGACTCAGGCAGCCTGTGGGGTGGGGGGGTGCCCACACCCCAGTCTGGTAGCCTGGCTGGTGGGCGGATGTGCACCTGGGCCTACAACCCAGCCCACAAAGGGGTCCTGCCGAAACCAGAAAAACTGGATTGGACAGATTGAAACCAACAAGAGAGGAGCTTTTTTTGTCTGTTTTGTTTTAACGTTTTTTTAACTTTTTGTAAACTTTTGTTTTACTTTTTTTTTTACTTTTTTCAGTAATCATATATATTTTTAATTTTATTGTTGCTGTATTTCTCAGTACTCTGTTCCTCTCCTTTCTTTTTTCCTATTTTAGTCCTTCTTCCTTTCACCCCAAACTTATTGCTTTTTCCTCACTTCTCTTGCCCTTTTTTTGTGTGTTTGTTTGTTTGTTGCTTTCTATACCACTGTAAATACTTCACAACACATCTCTCGGGTCTTAGCCCACTTTACAGGTTCCGGAATTATATTACTGTAGTGATTAACTCTACTTGCTCACACGCTACGTCTATTTACTATTCTTTACTCTCACCTTACCTCAAAATCCGACCACCCACAACCTCACTGCTTTCTAGATAAAACTCACAAGCCTTCGCTCCCCAACAAGAGACTTATCTTTGATCTATCCTTTCTTAAAAGTGGCAAATTGGGTTGAAGATTACAGTTAACATTATATAGAGCCTAAAGATCTTCTATCTCTTCTCTACCAGCTGTGACTGTGTCATAAAGTACTCTCCTTCTGTCATAAACCATTTTGCCTCCCCCTCCAACTGATCACGCACACACAAAGAAAGGAGTAGGTGGAAGTGGAGAACACCAAAATACCTGCAGGAGACTGTACCACTGAATTTCACAGGTATTCTACCACAGAAGTTCACACCATAAACCTAGAGAGTCAGAACAGATAAATTTAAGAAGCTGAAGCTAACAAGAAGAGTCTCATAAGCAATGGGAAAAC
>NW_028075915.1:0-673 GCF_014824575.4 Sturnira hondurensis
TTTGAGGCAGTGAGCAACTATTAGGAGAATTAGAGAGTAGGCCATTGAGATATTTATATGTAAGTATTTATATGAAACTTTATTACCAATGACAGAGGTATAATTTGGAGCTGATTAACATAAATGATTGGCTAACTGTAACTTTTCTCTCAAAAAAAACACTCCACATTTCAGTGCTTGGTTTAGGGTAAATTTGTTTTTTTATTCTGTCCATAGATATGGCACTGTCTGAGGTTGAAGCTGGACTGAGTTACCAAGTGGACTGAGCAAGAGCTATGAACCAAAAGGTCACTTGTTCGATTCCGAGTCAGGGCACATGCCTGGGTTTTAGAAAGAAGCTTTTAGAAAATAAGTATTAAATTCTTGATGTGGCTTTTATCACCCTCCCTCAAGCATTCCTTATTATTTGTCTTTTATTAAAGATGCAAGTAAAGCTCAAGCAGATACATATTGATACTATCTACTTTCCTATGTAAGTGCTCTGGTGCATGGTCACGGGACTAATTTTGGCCAGTGGGACAATAGCACATGTCGCACAGTCATAGACTAGAGAAGTGCTTACACATTGGGGTCTACTCTTCCTTACTTGCTTCTCTTTGGAACCCTTAGGCCACAATGTGAAAAAAAAAGTCACACCTTACTCTACAATACCCACAGGGTACCAAAGGGAGCC
>NW_028075916.1:0-612 GCF_014824575.4 Sturnira hondurensis
CCTATGCACCCCAATGTTCATAGCAGCACAATTTACAATAGCCAAGAGTTGGACACAACCTACATGCCCATCAGTAAATGAATGGATCAAAAAACTATGTTACATTTACACAATGGAATTCTATGCAGCAGAAAGAAAGAAGGAGCTCCTACCCTTTGCAAAAACATGGATGGAACTGGAAAGCATTATGCTGAGTGAAATAAGCCAGGTGGTGAAAGACAAATACCATATGATCTCACCTTTAACAGGAAGCTAAACAACAAAACGAACAAGCAAGCAAAATATGACCAAAGACACTGAAATTCAGAACAGGCTGACAGGGACCAGGCGGGTGAGGGGAGAGAATTTTAGGGGAAAAGGAGAAGGATTCATAGAAACTAGTATAAAGGACACATGGAGAACGACTAAGGGGGGTGGAAATGGGAGGGAGGTGGGGAGCACAGGGAGGGGGTGGGCTGCCATGGGAATGGGGGACGGAAAACTGTACTGGAACAGGAATTAAATTTAAAAAAAGAACACATGGGGTGGGGGGCTGGCAGGGTTGGGAATATAAGACAGAAACCTGTACTTGAACAAGAATTAAATAAAAATTATATTAAAAAAAAAAAAGAA
>NW_028075917.1:0-516 GCF_014824575.4 Sturnira hondurensis
GCCTTACCCTAAAGCTCCTTGTAGTCATAGGCTGTCTGCCCATACTACAGAGGCTAAACACTTTCTTATTCACATACAACAGAAAAAAGAACTAGCATATCTCTACAAAGGTGCAACCTTCCATTTGGTTAGGCCAGTTTCAACCACAGAGTTATTCCTGAACCAGAAATTATCATAAGAACATTTCCATGATCTGATAGGCTTAGACCTTGCTTCCTGAACCAATCACTAACATGGGCTGGTGAGATTGTCAACATGGGCCTAGACTAGTCATGGCCACTCATATAATGAGGGGTGAGTTCCCTACACTACCCCGGGACAGGTGGAGTGAATATTAAGAAATTAATCACAAAATTCATTTAATTTTTATCATACATTTTCTATCTCTAAATCCATTTTCAATCAATAAAAATTATTTGCCCCACTCACAACAATTTTAATTGTTTAATCTATACTTTCTGTCTATTCTGAACTATGTGAAGTAGTATCATGCTCTAATAAATAGCATGAAATTAA
>NW_028075918.1:0-1165 GCF_014824575.4 Sturnira hondurensis
AGATGAATGGCTTTGAGACCAGGAAGTTCTTGGCCTGTTACATATTTTTTGCCGTGTATGATGTACTCACATGTATAATGTACACCCACGTTTTTGGCCCAAGCTTTCAGGAAAATAAATCTTTCACTTTAATTTTTTAATTAATTAATTAGTTAATTTATATTTAGAAAAAACATTGTTATATTCTCAGGTATTATTTTGCATACAGATATGTATGCAAATAATACATATATTATTTTGCATATAATAACATATTATTTCGCATATAATGATAATACATATATTATTTTATGTATGCAAACAACACATATATTTTGCATACAGATGTGTATGCAAATAATATGCAAATAATTGTTGCTTTCTATAGTTTCACTTTTAACACATAAGCATAAATAAAATCATTAGAAACATTTATATAGATATGAAATTAGTGCTACCCATATATAATGCACATCCTTATTTTCCCTCAAAAGTTTGAGCAAAAAAGTGCGTATTATACAGAGCAAACTACGACATGTTTTATATTCATAGTAGACTGTGCCTATACTCACACATCAGTAAATAACAATCTGAAAAGGACTTACAAGTCCACATATTTATGAGAAGTGGTTCTTTATCCTCAAATTGGGACGTGTCATTTCATCAGAACATTCATGTCACCCGTGGATGCCTTACTTGCCTGCATGGATGGCCTGGTCTAGTCAGATTAGTGGGAGAGATTCTTGCTGGGACAGTGCTGGGTGATAGCTCAGTTTTCTTCCCTTTTCTAACTTGGCACGTGGCCTCTAGCAAGAAGTTATCCTAATGGAAATCTGCAGCTTGTCATATGGAGAAAAGCTTCATGAAGCCATAACAGGAGAATGAGATCTCTGGGGTCTCGTGAGGGAGGATGTTGAGAAAATTCAACCATAGCCTCTTACGTGGGAGAATAACATGCTTCATATAAAACCTCTTACAAGAGACTTACCTTCTTTTCATCAGATATGCTTGGCACCCATGTGGTACGCACCCTCTAATTAGTTCACTATTTCATATAAAAACGTACTATGTGGAGCAGCTGTTCTTTAGCCTCGCTATGGGATGGGTCCAGTGCCCTAAATTTCCCTGGGGAAGAAGAACATGGTAGCATTTGGGGGGGGCAGAGAGAGGAAACTGATAAATAGAG
>NW_028075919.1:0-690 GCF_014824575.4 Sturnira hondurensis
GTGGTTCTCGTTAAACATCCAAGTGGAGATTCTGAGTTATTGGCTTGGCAGGCGAACCGGGAGGGCAGAGGGAGCCTGGGAGAGAGAGATAAAGGTGTCCATTGTCCACATGTCCGTAGCATTTAAAATCGTAGGACGGAATGTAATACCCGAGAGAGGAGAAGGGCAAATCCAATGGTGCAGGGCAGAAAGCTGGGCTCCTGGGCATACGTTGGCCGAGAAAAGGATATGGGGAGCCTCTGGGGCGCAGGAGAGAGAAATCGGGGGTCTGCCGCAGTCTCACTTCGTGTCCGCAGTGACATTTACTGGTTTCCGTGTTCTACTTGCTTGGCTTTGATAAAGCTGCCACCAAGCACCCTTTAACGTCGGGCGAGAGCCAGGCTGTTGGCAAACCGCAGCTGCCTGGGGAGGTTGCAAAGAAAACCCAGCTCCGCCAGGGGACTCTGCCAGCCTCATGCAGGTCCTTCAGGTGTCAGCTCTAGCGTCTGATTGTGTCCCTGCTGAACAAAGGGAGTACAATTAAATTGTATCTTACAGTGGATTGGGGGGAGATGCAGACATTTTCTTCATCGTCTGGGAAATAGTTTAGTTGGAGTTCTACTTGACTTCGAATGGAAGAAAACAGCTTTTTAAGGAATCTTTTTCTACTGTCGACTCCCTCCTGCCATTCGCGGCATTTTTTAGCGGAGT
>NW_028075920.1:0-639 GCF_014824575.4 Sturnira hondurensis
ACAGGGGCAGTTGCGCTGAAGGAGGATTCTGGAAGGCCCATCTTGTTATAGATGTTACCATTATTTGTTGCTGGATAATGGGGAGACAGATGGAGGTAAACCAGGGGTGAAACTAGGGTGACAGGGGTATTGTGAGGAGTCAGGGGGCTGAGGACAATAACTATATATCCAAATATTTGGACACCTTTT
Organism: Sturnira hondurensis; assembly: GCF_014824575.4. Classification (NCBI taxonomy): domain Eukaryota; kingdom Metazoa; phylum Chordata; class Mammalia; order Chiroptera; family Phyllostomidae; genus Sturnira; species Sturnira hondurensis. Next base: position 190 of record NW_028075920.1, read on the forward strand.
CATAATTTAACAAGGTATATGAGTGTTCTAGAGCAAACCAGACAAATATTAGTCTCAGCAACACACACTTTCTTGGAGTGAGACTTCTCTTTATGGAATATTTTCAACTAACACAAAGTCCCTCAGTATATTCCGTTGACATCTCCCCAGATTAACTGTCCATTCTATGGACCCCTTAGAAGAACCTTTCATTTATTTGAAAAGAGTAGTTGTTTTTCATTTATCTTCTTTTCTTTCCAAACAATGTGTGTCGTTGCGGGGAAGTCTAAGAAATATTGGAGCTTTGGGGCAAGGCAGATGTGAGTTTGCACCAGTCACTAGCCCTGTACACTGTATAATAACTCAGGGCATCTGTTTCCTCAGCTATGAAAGTGGCTCCTTGGGGGAATTAAATAACTCTTTGGACAGTGCCCTGCACAGAATGGGAGTCCCATGACTGTTCCATGGAAT
>NW_028075921.1:0-525 GCF_014824575.4 Sturnira hondurensis
ATATGGTCAGTGCCCCTGGAAGAGCACCAGTCACCAGCTCCCTCCCTACTCAACCGGGTGCAGGCTGAGAAGCACAGGAAGGCAGGCTGTAGTTGCTGGCTTGGAGGTCTGGGAGGCTCGCATTTCCCGAGGTGCGCATTCCCCATACCAGGGGACTCCAGCCAGGGATTCCAGCGGGCGATCACACAGCATCGGGGCGCTGCAGGCGACTTACAGGGCCCCTGGGGAAGTGACAATCGCCAGATCCATCCCTACCCAGCTGGGCTCAGACTGAGAAGCACTGGGAGTCAGGCTGTGGTTGCCACCTTGGAAGAATTGTGAGTTGCCCAGTGTGTGCAGCCACAGCACTGGGAAAGGTCCAAGCCCAAGCCCGCGAGACCAGGAAAGCCTGGCTAGGAGTGCGTGCCCTCATGCCAGGACAGAGTTCGGAAGCCTGGGGAAAAATCCTGCTCTCAGCGGGGCAGGCGAGAGCAGCGCCATTCTGGATCTTGGGAGGGCACTGGCGAGACCAGCTAAGTTCACCTA
>NW_028075922.1:0-518 GCF_014824575.4 Sturnira hondurensis
TGCAGACAGTGGTTGGTGTCGTGATGAGTACAGTGGGAACTCCCATTATAGCAGAGAATTATTACTTGTCTATTTAAACTCTGCCCTTTACTGAAAGAATTTTAGGAAAGTTACAGAAGGCATGTAATACAAATGTGTTTTTAAAATGAGAACGTTTTCTGGAGACGAAAACCATGTAGAACAAACTACAATGACTAATATAGATAGTGATCGATCTAGAACATGAAGTCCATGAGATGTTGTGGATTTGCTGCAGGCGTGCTGCAGTCTGACTCTGACCTTTCTAGAAACCTGGGAAAAAAAAAACAAGGGCAAGATAATCAATTACAGAAACCACACATCTGTAAGATAAGAGCAAACCTGTGACTTAAGAGGAGCATGTTTCCAGGGAGATGCCTTAAGAAGTTTTATTCTGCTCATTCTGTGAAATATCACGCATGACGTAGACAGCAATGTCCTTAAGAACGCTGAGCACAATAGCAGAGACTGGGCCTGGCGTGAATCTGATGGAAGGCAGG
>NW_028075923.1:0-1821 GCF_014824575.4 Sturnira hondurensis
AAGTGGGGAGAAGGCACAGAAAATTGCATAGACGGTAGGTAGAAAATAGATAGGGGGAGGGTGAGAATAGGGGAAATACAGAATCTAAAGACCTTGAGACACGTGGTTATAAACTAAGGGTGGGAGAATGGTGGGGGAGGGAAGGGGGGGAATAGAACAACTGTAATGGTATAATCAATAAAATATATTTTTAAAAAAACGTTTGAAGGCTGGCACTCAGGCCACTGAGACACACCAGCCAGGGCCAGAAGTTACCAGTTTCAAAAACACAGGATCTTTGAAAAATGAATCTATGTATTAAGTTGTCTTTGTAAAACATAACCCTAAGCACTTGTGTACATTCCTATTTTTTTCATATTCTGGCTACTTAATTTTACCTGAGTGAGAAACAAGTTCATAAAGCTACCAAGAGCTAAGCCCCAGATCTTGGGACTTGTGATTCTTTTTAGTTCTTGACTTGAGTAGTATCATTTATGAGAGAGGGAGTGATGATTTTTCCTCATGTGAACAGGGCAAATGGTAATAGAATCCGTCATCTTGAAGAGCAGGCTAAGATAGGTCAGCATGGTACACTGGGATGTGTCAGTTGTGCCCAGAGGTTTATAATTAAACCACGTTGACTTAATTTATCCTCACCTGAGGGTATTTTATTACTGATTTTGGAGAGAGAGGAAGGCAGGAAGAGAAACATTGATGTGAGAGAGGAACACTGACCGGTTGCCTTCATACACACCCTGACTGAGGATTGAACCTGCAACCTAGGTATGTGCCCTGGCCTGGGACCGGAACCAGAACATTTTTAGTCAGTGCTCCAACCAACTGAGCCACTGGGCCTGGGTGAAACACAATAATTTAATAGCACCTGGGGAAAGCAAAACAAAAAGAAAAACCTAGAGAAAAAAGGTAGCACTGGGGCTGAGTGGTTTATTCTTTTATTTAATCCTCACAGACCTAGTACACGTGATGAGGAAGGGGACCCCAAGAGGTTAAGTAACCTGTCCCAGGTTAAGCAATGGGAAGAGCTGAGACCAGAAACTGACTGTGTCTGACTTTGTGCCCGTTAGAACTGTGCCATTATAGGCAGAGACATCAGGGCAGGGCAGTACTTCATTTTTGGTGGGGTGTTAGGAGAGGGCAAGAGTCAGTGTACATTTTACTTACGAAGAAAAAAATTTTCCATTATCCTAGGAGCTAGTGAAATTTCATATATACTAGTCAAGTTGGCACATATTAATATTGCCATTTCACTTTTTAAGCAGATAGGCACTTATTGAGGATACTTAATTAATACCTGAACATCTTGGGAAATAAAGGCCTCAGGCACATTGGTATTAGTTCGTAAGCTGATGTTTCTAGATACAGAGCGTATCATCTGTTGATGCCTTTAGCTCCAACAGAAGGCATCACGATATACTTATTAATATGGTCTGTTTTTTAAAATCATATTTACATCATCAGTTCATTCAGTGCAGTGTTTTGAGTACCTATTACATGGCAGGCACTGGAGTGACAAATGTACTTGGCTACCTGAAGGGTTGGGAGGTCACATGCACTTTTTAAAAAAGGATTAATGTTGAAATGACTTTGTAAGCTTAGTGCATGGCATCAGAAACCAAGGAGCTTTATATAATAAAGAGGATGTCATGGGAAAAGTTGAGTGTAGAGAATGTGATTCCTATTGAGAACAAATTTATTTTTATTGTAGCTCAGAAATGCTCCCTGTAGGAAAACCGGAAAAACCCCAAGGGAACACTTGAGTGATGTATTTCCTTTCAACTTTTCCTTACTAGCGTGATGAAGCAAGGGATCACGTGGAAGTGT
>NW_028075924.1:0-765 GCF_014824575.4 Sturnira hondurensis
GAGTTCTTCTCCGGTTGTTTAAACCGAAGGGAGAGTGGAAGTTCCCCACCTCGCCAGCCTTCTTTTTTCCCCATCAGGATATTAAATTAACAAAGAGAGTTTAAATTCCCAACTGAAATCATACATTGCCACCAAAGAACTATATCTCTGATGCATTACCTTTATGGTTCCCTTCTAGGTTTATTTCCTCCCATATTACTCGTAAGAGAAAACTTGCATTCTCTCAGTTGTTGAAAATCAATATAAAAATTTTACGAATGACTAAAATTTATGGCCACACAACATCCTAGCAAATGGAACCCTACATTAAACATTGTTCAACTTTAATCGGGCACCTACAAGAAAAAAATGACCTTGAAATGCTGTTTCCTTTCAAAAGTCTTGGAAGTGACTCCAGTCACTAGGGCGCATGAGAGGGGAAGGAAGTGAAAGTGACAGGGAGAGAGGGAGGCTCTGCATCCCCAACAGGGCTGGGTTTGGAAACTGGTGGGGCTTGATGGTTGGAATAGCCAATGAGCAAATGTCAGAAAGGCAGAGGGGGTGACACCGTCGAGGCTGTTTTGGGGCACAGAGCTGTGCCTCTGCTTGGGCCAAATGACATTAGCTGTCAGGAGCTCTTGAAGAATGATGGCATTGGAAAGCGGCATTCCTGGCGGCTCAGGTGGAGGTGGGGGAGAGTAGACCGAATCTCGGCAGCACGGTAAACTTTTGCTCATTTTTCCAGTGTCACCAGCAGATACTCTGCGAGATTTCTACGGTGACAGA
>NW_028075925.1:0-2018 GCF_014824575.4 Sturnira hondurensis
GGTAGACCCAGCAGCAGACTGGACTGGGATGAAACCTGGAAGTGGGTCATTTATTTGGTCCTGCCAGATGGTAACTACACGACGGGCATGGAAATCATCCAAGCAAATGTGGCACCCTTGCAAGACAGTGCTCACTACCCAGAGGGCTTGGGGCTCTCACATCAGATGTCTCTGGACTGTGTGCTGCTTGGACTATTTTTCCTAAAGAATAGGTTCTCAATTCCTGGCTCCATATGTGGAATCACCTGGAGAGCTTTTTAAAAATGTTGTTACCCAGGCCTGTGATCATGCCCCCAAGGTGGTTCTCATGTGTAGCCTGGGTTGACAGTCACTGGGTGGAAGTCTCACCACACTGGGAGGGGAGAGCCCAGATTCTCACCGGCTTTGACATGAAAGAACTTTTGTTCTGATGCCTGGTCTGCTCTGTAGTACCAGCAGAGGGCACACAGAGCAAATGCATTATCCATTCCTTTGTTCCTGAGTTAAAATCAGACCTCTCCACGTGAGAATCGGTATCGGGTTAGGGCTTTTATCACGTGTGTACGACAGCACCTGGGAGTTGCGCAAAAAATCCCAAATCAACAAAGAGAGCAAAACTACCGTGTGTTGAACCCCTGTAGGTTCTGGTAGAAACTGGGCATGTGTGTTTTTGTGCTAATTTGAAGGCAGCCCAAGTTTTGAAAATCATTTTGTGGGGTTTACCCTTCCCCAAAACCAAGCAGCAGCTTCTCAAAATGGAAGTATCCTGTGGATTCAGGTGTTGGAATTAGCCGCTTTGACAAAATCTAGCCTCATTAGCAAAGAGGATACATTGGTGATTAGCTTTTGACAATTCCAACATAGTCATCTAATAGAGATACCCAAGCATCCATATGAGAATATTCAGTGAATGTTTCTAACAGCAATACAAAACCAATAGTACCAACAAAACGAAGTAAGCTAAGTCTCCATTAGTAGGTAACAGTTAAATTGGCAATGTGTAATTGAAAAATAAAACGTTGGTAGATCCATATTATGGGATGTTACATGGCCCTTAATGAGAATTAGACTGATGTAATCTGCTGATGTGGAAAGGTAACCATGGGGTAATGTTATGTGGAACAAACAAATCGCAGGACAATATTGTTTTGTGCGATCTTGTGTTTTAAAAATGCATACATTCCAAATCGTGAACAGCAGTTACCTCTGGGGAGAGTTTTCAGGGTTGAAGGTGGTGAATGAGATGAAGGGCAGGCTCCTGGTTCAGCTCTGTAACCCAGTATTTAAAATTTTCAAGAGTTTGACATGTGTCTTAACATGAAGAAAAATGTGATAAACAGTGTTTTCTTCCATCCTTTCTTCCTCACGTCAGCTTTCTAGGTAGTTTGTGAACTATGTATTTCTACTCTGGACTGGGGAACTGAGTTGACAGGAAACATTCAGTCACTGAAAGTGTAAGTGGGATGTAAGTGTGTCCCTTATAGACTGGTTTTCCTTCCTGTCTGCTGAGAACAGTATGGGTTTTGTGCCTCTCCACGCCGCTCCTGGGCTATATATCATTTAGACGCAGGGAATGGTAGTGGTCTGTAGCAGTCAATTCTCATATGGTATGCTGAATGGTTGCCATGGACTGAATGGTCCTCCCTAAAATCATGTTGAAATCATAACTCCTAAAGTAATGGTTTTTGGAGGTAGGGCCTTGGAGTTGATTAGGGTAGCTGGAGGTCTTGGGGGTGGGACCCTCAAGACAGGATTAATGTCCTTGTAGGAAGGAGAAAAGACTGAGTATAACAAGGATGGCCACGTGAGCACATAAACAGAGAGAGACTTTCCACAAGAACCTGATTATGGACTTCCATTCTCCAGAACCGTGAGCAGTTAATTGTTTGCTGTTTAGGCTGTCCAGTCCCAGGTATTCTGTTATAGTAGCTGGAGCTGACTTAGAGGGGGGCAGGGCAGGCTCCAGAGGAGGTGGAGGTCAGCTGTTGCTGGGGATGTTCACACTGGGCACAGCTGAGATCTGTGGTCCTTCCTACACT
>NW_028075926.1:0-1109 GCF_014824575.4 Sturnira hondurensis
TCAGTGCGGTGTCAGGGTGGCTGGAACATCACCCTCTCCTGACACGGCGGCAGCCTCGAGGCAGCCCAGAGTGAAAGAATTTATAGGGTTTCAGCCTCTAAGGTCTTAAAGAGTCTTGCAATCACTTAACCTGCTACAAGATTTGATATTTTACATCTGTTCTGATTGCTTTTGCGGTTTAACAAGCAACCCCAAACTTCATGGCAGGAACACCCCTTTTGTCATGCCCTGGGACTCTGTGGTTCAGGAATTCCCACGGGGCATCAGGGATGGCCTCTCTCTGCTCCATGGAGCCGGGAGCCTCCCCGCCGGGGCTGGGGAGGGGGCGGGTGTTTGCTGATAGGACCACATAACTGCTGGGGGCCACAACCATCGGGGGCATCTCCCCTGGTTGTCCACTGTCACCTACTGGCTTGGCAGGGGCCTCTGAGGGTTGCCCGGAGGGCTAGGGGCCCCAGGGTGCATGTCTCAGTTGGTGCATCACCAGTGACACAGAGTCACCAGTGACACAGCCACTCTTCCTGTCCAACCTGCCCAGTTTCCAGGGGGACATAGACGCCCCCTCAGTGGGAGGGTGGGGAGATCCCTGGAGGATGGGGCTATGAAGTGGGGAGTGTTGTTTCCACCACCTTTGGAAAACGCCATCTACCACAACCTCTACAACAATCATGGTGAGTCAGGGGCGGGGGGAGGGGGGTGGCTGTCAGAGAGAAGCAGTGTCCCCAGGCCACGTGCAGCTGCAGGTGCTGAGGCTGGGGGCCAGGAGGCAGGGGCTCCAGCAGCCCTGGAGGACAGTTCTGACAGGGAAGCAGCGGGGCCTCAGGGAACCATCTCTGTGCGGGCCTGGGGCACACGGTCAGAGCCCTGGCTGCCCCAGAAGCCGGTGGGCGTGGGCCGGCTCACTTTCCAGCCATCTGGACACCAGTGGGGCTGCAGGCCCCAGCTCCTCCTGAGCCCTCTGCAGCTGCGTCCGCCGCGGCCTTTCTCAGAGAAGTAGGGCCTTTATCAGCAGAGCAGAAAATAATGTCAGCCTGGAGGACAATGACAGTGGAGCTGCGCTCTGGAACAGGCAGGTGACAAGGACAGAAGCCCGAGGTGTGGGCTGCCTG
>NW_028075927.1:0-2171 GCF_014824575.4 Sturnira hondurensis
AGAGAAATATCAATATATGGTTGCCTCTCACGTGTCCACCACTGGGAACTGGCCTGCAACCCAGGCATGTGCCCTGATTGGGAATCGAACTGCGATCCCTTAGTTCACAGGCCCACGCTCAATCCACTGAGCTACACTAGCCGGGACTATTTATGGGTAGTTTGAACTATATTATTTGAAATGTGTGTATGATTTGCTAGTTGTTTTGCATATATTTGGAGAATCCCCAGCTAGACTGCAACTTTCTGTAGGAAAAGTCTTTTTTTTTTTTCACTTAAAAAAATCTCCCTGAGCATTCAGTTCTAGTTGTGCATAAAGTGGATGCTGGTCAAGTGCTAGTTCAATGTTGACTGTTGTGAATCACCATAGACCAGGGCCTACATTCTCATAGGTGGAGCAGATGAGAGGCTGTGCCAGGTGGTGAGCATTGGGAAGGCCTTGAATTATTCCAAATAGCTCCCCATTACTGCCTGTGCCTGAAATTTCATAATTAGAAATTCACTCCTTTGTCTTTTTTAAAAAAGATTTTATTTATTTATCTCTAGAGGGGAAGGGAAGGAGAGAGGGAGAGAGACATCAATGCATGGTTGCCTCTCACGAGTTCCCCACTGAGAACTGGCCTGCAACCCAGGCATGTGCCCTGACTGGGAATCAAACCACGATCGTGTGGTTCGCAGGCCCGTGCTCAATCCACTGAGCTACACCAGCCAGCGCCACTCCTTTGTCTTTAAGTCTTGATCGATTAAGTCATAACAACCATTAGTACCGCAGTTGAATAAGTATAATATCTATGACCGAGGCGTGGTTGAATTTACGAGGAAGAGTTGGCCTAGTTAATCCCTCCTAAGCACCAATCCCGCTGTGTGAAGAGCGGCCACCATGTGCTTGGGGCTACGGGTCTGGATCCGAGGCCCTGCTGGGATACTCAGGCCCTGCTGACAGAGAGGGCCGGAGAAAAAAACATGCCCAGGGCAAGCGCCTGATTAATGATTTAGGATTAAAATAATGGTATAAATTGTAACTGACCATTAATTACTGACATTTACATACTAATTTTCATTTTTTGCTTTTCAAGAAATACAATACCAAGACAACTCTCTTAAACCTCAGTGATCATCAGTTTTGCTCACTTTACTCTCGCCTTGTTTTGCTTCTCCACTCCACAGAGGATTCTCTCTGATTTTACTTAGAGAGTCAGAACAAAAGCTTTTCAAGGCAAGGCAGCTCTGGCTACCTGTGGCTCCTGGGCTGTGCTCTGGGTCTGAGTCAGAGAGTCCCAGAGACTGACAGTTCTGTGCCAAGACAGGCATTGATCTTTGAAGGCCAGACATTCCTGCCTATGCCTGAACCATGAAGCGGGGAGGGGGAATCCATCCCCTTCTTTCCATCCCACCAGGAGAAACCTCCAACCTGTCTTCTGGCATTTAGACTCTGACATTGGTTTCCCCCAAATACTGTATCTCTCACTTCCAAGAGCGACTGAGTCTCCCACCATTAATTACTTCTACTCCAAATCCTGGCCTTTTAAAATGTCTGTACTTTTCAACAAATGGTTTTGGAAAAACTGGGTATCCACAGGCAAAAATAAAGAATTTGGACCCTTCCCGTACACCATATATAAAATTAAGTCAAAATGCATCAAACACCTAAAACTATAAAGCTCTTAGAAGTAAGTATAGGGGAAAATCTCTATGATGTTGGAGTTGGCAATGATTTCTTGGATATGACACCACGATAAAAGTGAAGAGAAAAAAACAGATTAATTAGACTTTATCAAAATTAAACATTTCTGTGCATCAAAGCATAAAATCAAAAGGGTGAAAGGACAATCAAGCAAGGGGAAAATATTTTTGAATTATGTATCTGATAAGGGGTTAATATCCAGAATATATAACTCAACAGCTAACTGACAAACAAGCTGATTTGAGAATGGGCAAAGGATTTGAATAGATATTTCTCCAAAGAAGACATGTAAATGGTCAATAAGCACATGAAAAGATGGTCAACATCACTAAAATGTTAGAGAAATGCAAATCAAAACCACAATGGGATATCACCTCATACCTATCAGGATAGCTACCATAAAAAAAATAAACAAACCTTAAAATAATGAGTTTGGTAAAAAGGTGGACAAAATGGGATCCTGTGTACCATTGGTGGGCATTTAAAAT
>NW_028075928.1:0-1115 GCF_014824575.4 Sturnira hondurensis
AGCCAGGGTAGCAATTCTAATATCAGACAAAATAGACTTCAAAAAAAGGGCCCTAAAGAGAGACCCAGAAGGTCACTTCATAATACTCAAGGGAAGAATCCACCAAGAAGACCTTAGCATCATAAATATATATGCACCCAACATAGGAGCACCCAAATATATAAAGAAAATCCTAGAAGACTTCAAGAAAGATACTGACAGCAACACAATTATAGTAGGGGATTTTAACACCCCACTGTCTAAAATGGACAGATCTTCCAAACAAAATATCAACAAAGATAGAGCTGCACTAAACAAAACACTAGATGAAATGGAATTGACTGATATATAGAGAGCCCTTCATCCCAAAGAAGCTAAATACTCATTCTTTTCAAATGCACATGGAACATTTTCAAAGATAGACCACATGATAGGACACAAAACGAGCCTCAGCAAATTCAAGAAAATTGAAATCATACCAAGCATTTTCTCTGACCACAAGGGACTGAAATTAGAAACCAACCCCAAAGAAAAAAAAAAACCCAAACACCCAAAAGCATGGAGACTTAATGGTTTTAAAGAATGGAGACCGAAAGTTTTAAGAATCAGAGCATCCACCGTCAGTAAATGAATGGATCAAAAAACCATGGTACATATACACAATGGAATTTTATGCTGCAGAAAGAAAGAAGGAGCTCCTACCTTTTGCAACATCATGGATGGAACTGGAAAGCATTATGCTGAGTGAAATAAGCCAGGTGACGAAAGACAAATACCATATGATCTCACCTTTAGCAGGAATCTAAACAACAAAACAAACAAGCAAGCAAAATATGACCAAAGACACTCAAATATGGAACAGGCTGACAGGGACCAGAGGGGAGTGGGGGAATAATCACAGAGGAAAAGGGGATGATGGACTCACATGAACAAGTATAAAGGACACATGGACAATAACTAAGGTGGGGGTGGAAATGGGAGGGAGGTGGGGGGCACCGGGGGACAGGGCTGGGAATATAAGACAGAAAACTGTACTTGAACAAGAATTAAATTTAAAAAATGTGGAAAAGACTTGAACAGACACTTCTCCAAGGAGGACATACAGAGGATCCAGAGACACATGAAGAGATGCTCAA
>NW_028075929.1:0-533 GCF_014824575.4 Sturnira hondurensis
GAAGGACATGGGAGGAAAAGTAATGTGTGTGTCTGGGGGGGGGGGCAGGGTGGGGGCGGGCAGGGCAGGACTCAAAGAGTCGAAGTGATGAGGCAGGGGAAGTACAGTGTGGCCCTTCTAACACTTTCTACTCTCTGAAGAATGTGGAAACTGGTTCTGGAGGGAAGGAAGTAGAAAGACCCTCATCCTTCTACACAGTTGATATGTAAGGTGTTTGAAATAAGTTTTTTTAATCATGTGCTTGACTGATATTGGAGTGAGACCATTAGTCATTATACCTGAGTGTGTGAAATTTAAAGCGTTGTGACAACTGAGATATAAGGTGCTTGAAATGAGTCTTTTTACAAATCAGGTGCCTGGTGTAACAGAGTGAGAGCATCAGTCTTTAAACCTAAATATAAGTGGTATCAAGAGTGGGTGAGAGACTTGTAGGCAGTGTGAGGGTGGCAGCGCTGAGATACTGAGCTTTAAGAAGGGGTGGTGTCATCTTCTTCGGGGGTGGTTCCACATGTAAGAGTTTGGTGAATGAGTGA
>NW_028075930.1:0-1125 GCF_014824575.4 Sturnira hondurensis
GTCTGTCCTCGAATTTACATGATTTGTGAAACAGGACAAAGGAAGGGGGGGGGGCATACGTGCCTTTTCTGCTCCCGATTCTGGTCCCGTACGTTTCTGCTGCCCCTGAGTAAAGCCTGGAAAACACCTTTTTTCCTGATGGAGGTTGGGAGCGAGCCGAAGGTTGAAATCTGGAGAGAAATATTGTCAAAGATGCAAACCATGTTTCCCCACTAAGCCTCTTTAAGACCTAATTTTCATTTCTACTTGATTCCTTGTGTCTATTTCTCACCTTATTTCTTCAGGCTGGGAACAAGGACAGGTCCCGCTTAAGGACCGCTCCTAACCCCCTGGAGTAAACAAATCAGGAAAATACTTGTTGAGAGCAAAAAGCACTATGAAGGAAGTAAACAGGCCAAAATGACAGGAAATGACTTGGTTCTAGGGGGTTTTCTTAGGTAGGATTATCTGGAAAGGTCCCGCCAAAGAGGACACGTGTGGGCAGAATATGAAGGACACAGGGCAGCCCACCTGCCTCCAGCCCAGGTGGGCTGTGCTCTGCCCACCCAGCAGCAGAGGCTCAGCGCCCAGACAGGGAGGACTTGGGGAGTCTGGAAACTAGAAGAAATCCAGGGGACCCGAACCATAGTGACGGAGGTTTACATACTTGTTGAAATGGATGTGAAAGTTTGTAAGTTGGAGATGTATTGAAGTATTTGGCTACCATGCAGCCACTGAAAAGGACAATGTTGGAAGAAGCAGGATAATATAAGACTCCTTATACAGTGAAATAAAAAAATTTCCAAAAAAGTCAAAGCAAAGGTGTACAATGTGATCTGATTTATATTTTATAACATGAACATATTTACTCAATATTTGTATGTCTATTTACATATATCTGGGAAAATTTTATAAAGATGAAACTGTTTATGCTGATTATCTCTAGAAAAAAGGATTATGCGGGAATTTACCTTTCATATAAATTATGTGTTTATTCTTTCCTCTGTAATAAACCCTGTGCATTAACAGGAAAAATAAGACGCTTCCACTTGGGAAAAGGCCATGCTGTGACCTAGAACTAAAGCTGAACCTCTTTGCTGCTCATTGGACAGTAAACTTCACCCAGCAGTCCAAGAAATGTCAGAA
>NW_028075931.1:0-500 GCF_014824575.4 Sturnira hondurensis
CAAATTTGTATTGATCTTAATCTTCTCTCATTGTTTTTTTTTTAATGGCCTGACCCAATTTTCACACAGACCTGTGAGTACAACAGTCATTGAAGACAGTCTCCAACAATGAAGGCTGTTTGCCACAGCTCTGCAGCCCGTCAGTCCTGCTAGACATGGTGTCCCTCACCTCAGGTGCCATGTCAGCATTCCACCAGATCACTTAAGTGTGCCCCAGGGATCTGTGTATATTGCTGAGGATGCCATAACATGGGACCCCCGGGATCATGTAAATGGCAGACACTTAATTTGTCACAATTTCAGAGACTAAGCGTTAGAAGCGGGGCTGTGGGCATGGCAAGTTCCTTTAGAAAGGTTTCTCTGAATCTCATGCATGGCCTTCCCTAACTCTTTGTCCCATGCAATCCATTCTGAGCCTCCTTGTCTCCTCCCCTCTTCTTCTGAGGTTACTGGTCATATTGGGTGAAGACTCTCATCCCTGAACTCTTTCCAACTTAATA
>NW_028075932.1:0-562 GCF_014824575.4 Sturnira hondurensis
GCAGGGAACCGGCCTGCAACCCAGGCATGTGCCCTGACTGGGAATTGAACTGGGAATTGAACTGCGATCCTCTGGTTCCCAGGCCTGTGCGCAATCCACTGAGCTACACCAGCCAGGGCCTCCTAACAATAGGTTTTGATGTGTGCTGCGCTCATGGACTCATCAGTGCAATCAAGATAGTGCATATACCCCTCACCTGCAGAAGTTTCCTCATGCCGCCTGGTGATCCCTGTCTCCCTAATGAACCTCCTCCTCCCCTCGCACCCCCCCGCCCCCTTGCTGCCGTGTTCTCAGCTGCTGTCTATCATGATAGCGTAGTTTACACTTTCTATACCTCACGTAAATAATACTATATAATAAGTACTATTTTTGGTTTGGCTTTTTTCATTCAGCTTAATTATTTTAAAGTTCATCCATGTTTGTGGTGTATATTAATAATTCATTTCTTCTTCTTGCTGAATAGAATTTCATTGTGTAATGTACCAATTGATTTATCCATTTACTCATTGATGGGCTTTTGGATTGTTTCCAGTTTGGGGCTGTGACAAACGTATCTGTTAAG
>NW_028075933.1:0-748 GCF_014824575.4 Sturnira hondurensis
CAGCCATTCCTACCTGCCACCCTTGATCCTACCCCCACTTCGACTTTGTCCATATGTCCCTTATATACTTGGTGACCCTTCATCTCCCCAATATTATCCCCTCTCTTCTTTAACCCCCCTTTTCTACTTTCTTTTCCTTCTTGTCCTTGGGAGTAGAGAGAATACCATGTGGTTGATAGAGGAAACTGGTGTTCTTTTAGACAGTGTTCCTAAAACTATTTTTCACTATTAAGGAAATACACATTGTTATACTTTATTTTATTTTAGAGAAATTGTACTATTATTAGCATATCAATTATGGTGACAAATAGTTTTGAATGATTCATTTAATCAATAAACATTGATAGGTAGCTATAAATGTGACTCAGACATTGGCATGTGACTAGAATTGTTGGTGTCATATATTAGGGTCTCCATTATAAAACAGATTCAGTGCACATTTCAGTGAAAGAAAGAGTTTCCTTTGACCCTGTGGGTTGTGGAAGGTTCCATGGAGTTTGAGGTATTTGAGCTGGGCCTTGAAAATTTATAGTGGGGTATTTCAGAAATGAAATAGAGCATATGTACAGGCAGGAAATCATGGTGTTTATAGTGAATTTTGACTGGCCTTTTTTATTCAAACATAGGACGTGCCACACAGAACAGTGGGAATAAAGGCAGGGAGGAGAGTAAGGTTGCCATCTTCCTGGCCTCACAATGATAATATGCTATTTTTCTGGGTCATTTTTGCTCTTGTAACTCATTTATT
>NW_028075934.1:0-1423 GCF_014824575.4 Sturnira hondurensis
GACAAAAAGGAGAAGAAATGAGGGACAGAGTATTGAAAGATAGAGCAACAATGCAACAATACACTTTACAATATATAAGATTAATTACAAAAGAGGTTGCGAGAGAAAAAGAAAAAATAAAAATAAAAAATGAAAATAAAAATAAAAAAATTTTAAAAAAAGAAAGAAAAAAAAGGGGGGAATGGAAAACACACACACACACACACACACACACTAGAGAAGGAGGCAAAAAGAAGAGAAAAGAAAAAAAAAAAGGAAGCACCCTTCCTTTGTTGGTTTCAAACTATCCAAACTATCCGGTTTTTTCTAGTTGCCGCGTCTCTGAGGGCAGGTTTGCAGGCGCGCGCTAGCAGGCTGCTGATTGGTCTGTGGTCGCGCACAGCCCCGACAAGTTGCCTGTGGCCCGCGGTATCTGGGGTATTCGGCACTGTCCTTCTCCGGGGGGACCCAGGCTTTCCCAATAGAGACTTCTCCACAAAGCCTGTCTCTCAGCCCAGCCCAATCCCAAAAGACCAGCAATGATAGTGTCCTTCTTAAATCCCTAGGGCTGGCGGGCTGGTGGGCTGGCGATCGCAGCGTCCGCAGCTGCCACCCTTTATGCCAACCCAAGTCCATGGGTCTCTGCCCAGCACTAATCCGCCTGCCTAGACGGGGAGGGGAGAGTCAGTTCTCTCCCGAGGAGTGCGCTGCCGGTCCACCGGACGCCGGCCCTCCATCATTCACCCCGTCACCAGCGCCCCGGCCCTGGATTCAGACGGGGCTCCTGTTTCCTCCTGATGGTGCCAGCCCCCTTTGCGCGCCAATTCTCGTTGGTACTCACGCTCCACCAGAGTTCGTCTGCCCTGGGAGCGCCCGGGCCAGGCGCAGCCCGAGGCCTCCCTCGGGCGCGCAGCCGCTTTTGTCTTCACTCTCCTTCTGGATTCCTTGCCGACCTGCCGCTGTTTGGTTCCTCCGTTACACTCTCTGGTCTCCTATTTTCATAAATGTTGGGGAACTGTTGGTTGATTATGCTATTCTTCGGTAGATCTGCCAGGATTTTCCACCAGATGCACGAGAGCTGGGTTCCCTAGGTGCTACTCTGTCGCCATCTTAGAAGTCCTCTCCCTATGATTACTTCTTTATCTGTTGATCAACAATTCTTTATCTGCATCAAGGGCATTCCCTGCCTGGAACACAATGGCTCAGATACCGGCTCAGTAGCTTGTAGACACCCTGGGGTACAAAGGTTGAATTGCTTGTGGACCTCCTGGAGTCATGTGGTCATGCATTCCAGTTCCAGGAATAACAGCTTTCCACATGCATTAATCACTTAAGCCTATCACCTAAGGCTAAAATCTTTAACTGGAGTTCCCCTATTATTACCCCCACTTGGTTTTTAATTATCTTTTTTTCTATCAGATTAGTTTACAAACTAAAACAGCAT
>NW_028075935.1:0-1266 GCF_014824575.4 Sturnira hondurensis
GTACACTCAGTCATTACAGAACTTCTCAGCCCGCAAAGGGTCTTCCTGTCGTCTGACTCAGGGGAGCCATGGAAGCTGTAGGGGGGTGTTCTTGCAATGTGCTCCTGCATGTGGCAGGGATGAGGGCAGGGCCAGCCCAAGGAGGAAGCTGAGCAGGTTGGCATCGGCTGAGATGAGCGTTCTTCTGGCTTTCAGAAATGGTCATCCTGGCCCCGACCCTCACGTGGACTGCCCCCCCCCAACCCGACCCAGGTCAAGTGTACACTACCTTCTGTTACAGCGTCCCTTTGTCAGGCCTCCTTCAAAGACACAGGCAGTCACAGCTCTCTCAATCCTGGCTGAGAGAATGTCCATGTCCTTACCGGGAATGAAAAGTTAACTTCTTCACTCCCAAACCTGGGGCATCAGAGAACAAAGTGGGGTTGTCTCTGGTTCTTTCTCTGCTCCCTGGGTAGACACTCAAACATTCACTCCGCAACAGCTGTGAAAATCCCCGGGGGTGTCCATTCCTTGGTTTCTGTTCAGCAAGCCCTGCTTCTAACTCTGAGCCTCCAATACTTGGTGACGCTGTCTCCTCCTCTCCCTTGTGTGCTCACTGGTGGAGGTGGCACTATAATGTCCTCTCATCAGTGTCCTGCTCTCCTGACACCAGGCCCACCATTGCACCCGCTCACACTCCCATGTCTTTGGCCTCTTGCCGTGTCGTGAGGAATCTGACCACACTGTTCTTCCAAACTTCTAGTCCTAGACTCTCTGCTCCAAGTGCACGAAAGAGGCATCCTCTGTCAAGGGAAAAGGCCATTTCTCTTCACCCTCCAAGAAGCATTTTGAAAGCCCGGCGCTGACTTCTTTCTCTGTCTGCATTGACAGAGTGAAGATTTTCCTCTGAGGCCCGATGGCTGCCTGGCCGGTGGAGGTTTTATCGAGGAAGTAGGATAGAACCCATCCATTAATGCTTCAAATCGTCCCCTAACATCCACAAAATAACTTCCTGTTGATGTACTGGGTGGGAATGTTTCCAGCCATGAACTTAAGGAACTGAATTTGGTGCCTCCCTCAGTCCACCCGGGTGTGGAAAATGTAGCCTGGCCATCCCTCAGTGTAATAAACTCAGGCTCTCAGATCTTCATCATTTTAGTACCGCACGGGCTCTAACACCAGACAGCTGGGGTCAAGTCCATTCTGGCGCTGCCACCATCTGGCTATGTGACCTCGACAGTTGGCTTCTGCCTGTACCCTGGTTTACTCATCCAACAAATGATGCTC
>NW_028075936.1:0-672 GCF_014824575.4 Sturnira hondurensis
TATATAATAACATAATTTTAAAGTTTTCAGTAGAAGAGAATTTGTTAAATTATGGATTGATCACACTGTGAATATTATAGAATTATGAAAATGGGTGAGGATACATGATATTTCATTAAAGAAATAAAACCTAGTAAGGTGGTTCTAATGGAATTTAATTGTTTCTAAGTAATGTTGTTATGTTGGAAAAGTATCCCACAAAACAAATTGTGTTAAAACAAAAAAAAAACCCAGGCAGAAGACATGTGCTTAAAGGAGACACAAGGACTAGCCACAGGGATCAGGGTCTGGGCAACATGCAGGGGAAACTGCTTTTCCTTCATGTCATTTGGAATGTGTGTCATTGTCGTGTCAGTTCTTTTCTCTTTTACTTAAAAGAAACCTATCTATACATATTTTTGTATATAAAAGAATGGTTAAGAAGCAATTGGTTATATATGTATGCATTTAAAAATGACTCAGCAAAAATTCTGCACATCTTCATTATATCCAGTGCCCCGTTCTGTCTTCTTTATCTGAATAGCACCTTGACCACCCAAAGTGTCCATTTTGTACCCAAAAGTCTATTCCAGCAGGAACATTTCCACAGTGCAAAATATACTGTAACACAGTTACTGTTCGTTTGAGAGATGCAAATCATTTCTTATCAAAACAATCAATTTTATATTTAAG
>NW_028075937.1:0-707 GCF_014824575.4 Sturnira hondurensis
TAGGGTTAGGGCTAGGACTAGGGTTAGGGTAAGGGTTAAAAATATTTTTAGCTTATTAAAGCTAACCCTACCTTAGCTCTACTTTAGCCCTAACCCTAACACTAACACTAACCTCACCTTACCCTAAACTTAACCCTAGACCTAATACCAAAAAAAAGCCAACCCTAGCTCTAGCTTTAGTACCAACCCTAACATTGACCCTAGAAGTAACCCTAACCCTAAATTCAGCCCTAATCCTAACACTAACCCTAATCCTAACCCCAACCATAAACCTAACCCTAATACTAAATTTAACCCCAGACTAAACCTTAAGCATAGCTGTAACCCTAACACAAACCCTATACATAATCCTAACACTAATCCTAACCATAGCTCGGGCTCCAGCCCTAGACATAACCCTAACCCTAACCCTAAACTTAGCCCTAACCCTACACCTAACCCTAAATGAAAACCTAACCTTAACACTAGCCCTAGCTCTAACTCTAATTCTAGACCTAAAAATAATCCTAACCATACTACTAACCTTATTCTTAACCCTGACACTAACCTCAGCCCTAACCTTAAACCTAACCCTAGCCCTAAACTTAACACTAACCTTAACCCTAGACCTCACCCTAACAAAAACTCTAACCCTGGCCACAAAACTATGCCTAAACTTCACCCTAGCCCTAAGCCTAACACTAAACCTAAACCTAACCCTAACACTA
>NW_028075938.1:0-1273 GCF_014824575.4 Sturnira hondurensis
ATCACCTTTTCTGAACATGAGGAAGAAACAGTAACATTTTCACAAATCCAAGTATACATATACCTGAATTCAACATTGCCATCAGTTGAAATGGGAGGAGAAAAATCTACAATTGGCCTGAAGATCCCAGCTACACATGTTGGAAAGAGAAGCTTCAGAAGTCTTCTTGCCTCTGCTACTATTGATAATAGCTATCTTTGGCAGGCTGAATGGTCTTAAACATTAAATTATTTGTGCACAAATGAATGAAGAATAAGCAGTAAATACTTCAAAAACTCTTTGGTGGGATGGCCCAAATACTTTCCGTGAGTGAGTTACAGTAAGTCCTCACTTAACAACATTGATAAGTTCTTAGAAACTTCAACTTTAAGTGAAACAATATGTAATGAAACCAAGTTTACCATAAACGAATTGATACAAGTAAGAGTTAAGTTCTTACAGCATATTTATCACCACAAAACATCACCAAACTTCTAAACAAAGACTCAAAACACTTCTAATATTAATATTGAAATAAATTTGACCTATACACTTAAGAAAGATGAATTAAAACAAGGAGATCTAATTTCCCAACCTGCTTATTGCAGTGCAGGGTTGTGGGTGGCCTGAGCCTGTCCGAGCAGCTCAGGGTGCAAGACAGAAACCTACCTGGACAAGACACCCTCCCATCACAGGGGTCTCTCTCTCTCTCTCTCTCACACACACACACACACACACACACCTCCACCCTCACTCAGACCACAATAATCTAGACATGCCAGTTTGCCCCTTGTTCCCGTCTTCTGAATGTGGCAGAAAACCAAGTACCAGGGAGAAAACCTGAACAGATAAAGAGAACACTCAAGCTACACACATAGAGTTGCCCCAGGCCAGGAAGCTATTTTTCTCTCATTAATGTAACACAATGGCACTGAATAAAATGACATTACCCTGGAACATGCAGTACACAAGGACTGTATTTCTCAAATTTGATATGCACACACATCATCTGGGCAAGTTTTAATCCTTCTCATTCTGATTTAGTTTTATTATTTCCAATTCTGGGATTACACCTGAGATTCTTCATTTGCAACAGGCTCCCAGGTGATGGCATTGCTTTTGGCCTCCAGAGTAGCAAGGAATTAATCTTGATTAGATCTAATAACCCTTAATTATATTCCTCCATGTAAGACTTCAATAACTGAAATCAGTAACACCTAGAAATACCTTCAGATTTTTCATCAGGGAGTATTGCCCTGATCTGCAGCAACCCTGCTTCTTCCATAACTTGTCC
>NW_028075939.1:0-2108 GCF_014824575.4 Sturnira hondurensis
TTCTCTATCAGTACAGTTCAGGAAAAAATTCTACAGTAAACAATGGGGTTGCATTTGGAATGTCCCTTTCCTGTCGAAGGCTAACTGTGTCTCATGATGCAGTGACTTAGTTCCCCCACTGGAAGCTCTGAAAAAACCTGCCCCTATTCTGACATTTCCTGGCCAGCTGGGTGAGGGTCACTGTCCAATGAGGAGCAATGAGGTGCAGCTTCAATTCTAGGTCCCAGCATGGCCTTTTTCCAAGTGGAAATGTCTTCTATTTCTTGTTAATGCACAGGGTTTATTATAAAGGAACAAATAAGCAAACAATTTATATGAAAGGAAATCCCTGCATGACCCTTCTTTCTAGAGATAATCAGCATCAAAAGTTTCATGTTTAATTTATAAAATTTCACCAGATATATGCACATAGGCACACAGGACATCAAGTAAATACGTTCATGTTGTAAACTATAAATCAGATCACATTCTACACCCGTGCTTTGACTTCCTGTGGAAGATTTTTATTTCACTGTATAAGGAGTCTTATATTATCCTGCTTCTTCCAACATTGACCTTTTCAGTGGCTGCATGGTAGCCAAATATTTCAATACAACTCCACCTTACACACTTTTACATCCATTTCAACAAGTATGTAAACCTCGGTCACTATGGTTCGGGTGTCCTGAATTTATTCTAGTTTCTGGACTCCCCAAGTCCTCCCAGTCTGAGGGCTGCACATCCGCTGCTGGGTGGGCAGAGCACAGCCCAACTGGGCTGGAGGCAGGTGGGCTGCCCTGTGTCCTTCATATTCCGCCCATGGGTCTCCTCTTTGGTGGGACCTTTCCAGACAATCCTACCTAAGGAAGCCCCCTAGAACCAAGTCACTTCCTGTCATTTTGGCCTGTTTATTTCCTTCATAGTGCTTTTTACTTTTAACAAGTGTTTTCCTGATTTGTTTACTCCTGGTGTTTTAGGGGCGGTCCTTCAGCGGGACCTCTCCTTGTTCCTAGTCTAAAGAAATAAAGTCAGAAATAGACACCGGGAATCAAGGAGAAATGAAAATTAGGTCTCAAGGAGACCTATTGGGGAAACATGATTTGCATCTTTGACAGTATTTCTCTCCAGATTAAACCTTCAGCTCGCTCCCACCCTCCATCAGGACAAAAGGTGTTCTGCAGGCTTTACTTAGGGGTAGCAGAAATGTAGGGGACCAAAAACGGGAGCAAAAAAGGCACGTATGTCCCCACTTCCTTTGTCCTGTTTCACAAATCACATAAATTAGATGACAGACGGGGGCAGGAATTCACCAAGGTGTTTCCATCCCGGGGCAGAGATGTTTCCCCCCCAAACCGAGAGGCACAGGTGACAGGTACACCTCTCTACTCCTTCACTGTCCCTCACCCCTTCAGAATATGTCGTCTTCACCCACTGCCGTCCCTCCAGAGTTTACAACAGAGTTTGGAACCCATGAAGCACTGGAGGAATACTCTCAAGGAATTACTGAAATGTAAATTTAAACTGTATGAAATTATTCTCATATCAAATTCGCCTAGGTTGTAACTGGTAATACTTAGTACTGACAACTGCGTGGGAAGGAGGTGAGGCCGCCACTTGCTCAGAGGGAGAAAGTGGTGCAGGTCTCCTGCAGGGAGGCTGGCAGTGGGTACCAAAGGCTCTGAGCATCTGCATCTTTACCACCTGCAGTTTCGCTTTCAGAGTATATCCTAAGGAAATAATCATGAGTATACACAAAAGTTCGATTTGAAAGAGTGGTATTCTTAATGTTATTAAACATTAGAGAAATACATAATTTCCATGAAGAATTTAAATGACTGTGATAACAGAACATTGTACTACTGGTTAATGACATCTGTAAGATAGTATTTTAATGCATAAAAATTGTTCACTATTTTAAGTGAAATGATAGTTAAAAATAGTCTGTATAGGATAGTTTCCTTTTTAAAATATGAATCTAAGGATCTAATTTTTTCTTAAAGAAAGCATTGGAGACTTCCGCCAACGTGGAGGCATAGGTGGAAACACTGTGCCTTCTTCCACAACCAAGTTTGAATAAGACAAAGGTTTGGAGAAACAAAGACACAACCAAAGGACAGAAAATTGAATTA
>NW_028075940.1:0-2132 GCF_014824575.4 Sturnira hondurensis
GTGGCCTCCAAAGCTTTGTTTTTTTTTTTTTTTTTTCCTAGTGTCTCCTCGGGAGATAGTTGTACTTGCTGCTTCTGGATTCTTTTTTTCCCCTCTCTAATGTCTCTTCCCCCCCACCCCACCCCCCCACTTAACCATGTGTACAATTTTTTTTATGTGCCAGATCCTGTACCCCATACTTTTTTTTCTCATTTAATCTTTCTAATACCTATTGCAAAGTGGCCCTTAACAACTTGGCTTTACCAAAAAAAAGAAGAAGAAGAAGAAGAAGAAAGAAAAGAAAGAAAGAAAATAGATGTAGCAATCAGAATGTATTAGGTTGTACCTTATAACAGACCAATTCAAAACCGTGATGGCTTCCCAGACAAGGGAACATGTGTTACTCATCCCACACCCCCCACACATTATGGTATTTGGGAAGCCAGGTGCACAGAAGAATCAGCCTCATGTGCTTCCATGGCCTCTGTAATAATGGGAAAGAAACTTGGCTCTCCTCACTTCCCCATAGAGATGACATTCTGCTTATAGTTCATTGGTCAAATCCAGTCTCATGGTCACAGTGCCCCTCAAAAGGTTGATCAGGGACATTCAGTCCTATCATGTGTTGAGAAGCAGAGACCCAGAAATGTGTAGGACATCAGCACCATTTACTAAACGCTGCTAGCCCATAGGTCTAATAACAAAGCCCATTTAGCAGGATGTCTGCTGGGCTCCCAGCATCCTCCACCTTTGCATGACCACCTCTGAAAACTGTAGGAATACTTTCTGTTCTCTTTTTGTCAATTTCCTCCCTTAATTTCCAAATAACCATAGACTTTAAGATGGAAGAACCTTGGGGAATATTTTGTAGGGGGCACCCCAACCCATTTTGCAGATGAGATGCCTGAGGCTCACAATGTTTATGTAAATTACCTAAAATCTTATAGCTAGTAAGTAAATAAGCCAGGATTCCACCCCCTAGTATGTTGGGCTATACTAGCTGTCTCCACACTGTAGGCTTAAAGATATAGGATCCAACTTCTACACTCTACAAATGGTAATGTCAAGGCCAAGGCTCAAGAACTATTAACAGCAGAGCCAGACCTAGAAACTGTTTTTCTGCACTCTCAGGCCTGGGTTTTTTGCAGTATGCCACAATCTTATTGTAACAAGAGAAAGCAAAGGAGGCTGGTAGTGGAGAGATTGCTAATTAATAGTGGCATTAGCTTTCAATTTCCAAGACTATTCCCAAGCCACTCTATGCAGTAATATGCTAGCTCTTAGCAAAATCCTCAACTTGCCACCTGGAGCCACAGCTATATGCTGCTACCTTTTAGGAGGACCATCGGTGAGATCTTAGAAGTGGACTGAGGACAGGAGTTGGAGGCCGAATCACAGGAGTTAAGGGGCTCTTCTCTCTGGGGTCTGCCTCAGGCTGGCTGCAGAAGGACCTTTCTTCTGTGTCTCCATTTCTCCAGGGTTTCCTGACACCTTATGTGGGAGTCAGGCCCCATGCGTCTGGTTACCATAGGCCCTGGAATCAGAAAACTGAGTTCCCACTCCTGTCCTGCCACTTGCTGCTCTGTTGCCCTTGGCCATTCTCCCCTTCTGGTTTCTGTTGCCTTTTCTTTAAATTAAGGTTCAGGCAGAACTTGAGAGCATTCGAGCTAGAACACAGCACTCTCTTCTTCCCTTTCTTCTCAAAGCCCACGGCCAGGGGCTTCATGAAGCCTTTTCTACTCTACGGACCACATGGGGCCGCACCAAGATGTAGCAGTGATTTTTTTCCCCAGCTTAGGAGACCAGGAAAGTGCCTTTCACTGGGTTCCCTGGAGCCTCACATTATCCAGCAAGGTAGGGATCCCCTGGCCTTGTGTCTAAGATTCCCAGCATTAGAGTTGGAGTCCTAGTTTGCTACTTGTCAACTCTGTGACCTTAGGCACGTTAGTTCATTTAGGAAGAGTAGCCATGATCCCCAATTGCTGGTGGTGCCGTGATGATTAGGTG
This sequence comes from Sturnira hondurensis, assembly GCF_014824575.4. NCBI lineage: Eukaryota > Metazoa > Chordata > Mammalia > Chiroptera > Phyllostomidae > Sturnira > Sturnira hondurensis. The sequence goes on from NW_028075940.1 coordinate 1,987, forward strand.
AGACTGACACCTGCACTGTCCCTGCTTTCTGCAGACAGGAAGGACCCAGGTGCTGTAGGAGACTGCTACATCGATCATCAATCAATCACCACTCATTGATGATCAATCAATCATCAATCATCAATCAATCATTGATGAGCCTGCCT
>NW_028075941.1:0-568 GCF_014824575.4 Sturnira hondurensis
TACCTGCTTTGGCTTTGTCCATGGTCCTTTATACATGTTCCTTGATGTCACTTCCCCTTTTTCCGTTATCTCTCTTGCCCCTCCCCTCTGGTTACTGTCAGTTTGTTCTTTGTTTCAATGTCTCTGGTTATATTTTGCTTACTTGTTTGTTTTGTTGATTAGGTTCATTCTTCTCTTTCATATTGAGTAAGAACATGTTATTTGATTTCTCCCTTAATGTTTTATAAGATCTGTGTTCTGACTCCTCAGTTTTCACACCCTGTTCAGTAATTTCAGATGTCTTAAAACTTTTAATCTTTACTTCCATAAGTAGACATTCAAAAAGATTTTGTAAAAAATCAAAGAATACAAAATGCTTTAAGAAGTAAACAAGTTTATAAATGTTTTATTTTATAAAATATAAATGTTATATTTAAATTTATATATCTTGATTAAAATTTATATAATATGCATTTATATACTATATTAAATTATACTGTATTATATAATATATATTTATATACTATATTATATACTACATTAATTATAATTATATATATAATAAGGATAATAAAGATAATTTTTTCAA
>NW_028075942.1:0-671 GCF_014824575.4 Sturnira hondurensis
AGATGGTTTCACAGGAGAATTCTACAAAGCTTTTAAGGAAGAGCTAACCCCTGTTCTTCACACTATTTCAAAAATTCCAAAAGGAAGGAAAACTCCCCAACTCTTTTTATGAAGCCAGCATCACCCTAATTCCAAAGCCAGATAGAGACAAAACAAAGAAAGAAAATTACAGGCCAATATTGCTGATGAACATAGACGCTAAAATCCTCAATAAAATATTGGCAAATCGCATCCAACAATATGTCAAAAAGATCATACACCACGACCAAGTGGGATTCATCCCAGGGATGCAAGGATGGTTCAATGTATGCTAATCAGTAAATGTAATACACCACATAAACAAAAGCAAAGACAAAAACCACATGATCATATCAATAGATGGGGGAAAAGCTGTTGATAAGGTTCAACACCCATTTATGATAAAGGTACTCCGAAAAATGGGAATATAGGGAGCATTCCTCAACATAATAAGGCCATATATGAAAGACCTACAGCCAACATCAGACTCAATGGACAAAAACTAAAATCTTTTCCACTAAGATCAGGAACAAGACAAGGTTGCCCACTTTCACCACTTCTATATTCAATATAGTATTGGAAGTTCTAGCCACAACGATCATACAAGAAAAGGCATCCAAATCAGAAAGGAGGAAACAAAACTGTCACTGTTT
>NW_028075943.1:0-594 GCF_014824575.4 Sturnira hondurensis
CCAGAAAGAGCTTGCCCTGAAAGTCCTATTATTAATGCAGCAGCCTCCGTGCGAGGGAAACAGGTGCCCTGTTCACAGAGTTTGCAAGAGATGGAAAGGGAAAGACAAACAATGCTAATGATAAGGATAATAATTAAAAAAAAACAACCACTAGGGAAATTGCTTAACACTGATATGTAACACAGCTAAGTGTGTGTTACATAAGTGTGTGTGTGTGTATGTGTGTGTGTGTGCGTGTAGCTGGGGAAGCGCTAGTCGTGCACCTATGCTTTTGCAGTTCATTTTCTAGGTGAATGGCTGTCCTGGAAACGAACAAACCCAAGCCTACTCAGGGGCTCACTCTCGGCTAACGCACACAGTGTCCTGCTGTCACGAAAGTCCCCACAGAGCTCCAGTGATTTAAAAGAAAAAGGAGAAAAACATTAAAAGATTCATTCATTTTGGCTTGAGAGATTGACTTGTTTAAAAATCTTATGAGGGAGGGGGGGGGGCGTAAAAAAAACCCCCTCAACAGAGTAGCAGGAGTTACATAATGGGTAACAAGCATCCAATTACAGGATGTTCCCTTTTATAAATAGATTTATTATTATCACA
>NW_028075944.1:0-1500 GCF_014824575.4 Sturnira hondurensis
GTGCTTGGAGAAAACAAATCCAGGACAAAGTGCCTAGATATCACTGTGAGTGTGGGGCTGGGGCTTAAGTGGGGGCAATGCTGTGTGAAAGATGGTCAGGATAGGGCTCCTTCAGGAGTAAAGGGTGACCATGTTTTCGGTGGGCAAAGGATTGTGACAGAGAGGAACAGAGGCCAGTTAGTGTAGGAATGGTATGAGATGGGGAATCAGGCTGGCTGAGGCAACTCAGGTCTCAATTTGGATTGACAGAATAGGAATGGAGGTCAAGTGGATGCCTGGCATCCAGAAAATGCAGTTCCTAAGCTATCACCTGAGACACCAGAGACTTTTGTAAGTGAGATGAGACAATTTTGCAGTGTTCAGGTGCAGACTACAGTGGGGTGTCTTTGTTTTAAGAAAATGTGTGGCTAATATTTGGGAATTAGATATCAGTGGGAGACTCGCTCGGAAATGACTTTGTCTCCAATGGGAAGAGTCTGGCTGTTTGATTGGAGCTTTCTGGGAGTCAGCAGTGAAAGAAGCATGCTTTTAGAAATATTTAGAAACCGGAATGAAGGTGGATATTTTCTGTCTTTGTATTCAGTGACCTCACAGGGGATTATTCATTCATAGAGAGTAAATTCAGGCATAGACACTGGTGAGAGGTTTGCAGGAGGACATAATTTGATTTTACAGTGTTGAAAGAGTAACCAGAGGCCCCTTTCTTTTGGGGCCTCTAGTCAGTCTCTTTGGCATTACTTAGAAAATGCACATACATGGGAAAGATCACTGCAGTTCCATTTATACTGGTTGTCAAGTGGCCTCCCATGGCNAGAAAAGACAATTGGTGTGGGCTTTGTGCATACCTGAAGATGATGCAGTGCATGGGAATGAAAAGGAAACGAGACTGTGAAGGAATCACTTGTGGGATACAGAGCCTGCATTGTCACCACAAGGAGAGTGATTTGTAGGGTTGTTCCCCCATTCAGGAGATAAAGCCTATGGTGCTCTCAGGCTTGTCAGCATGTGCACTGACCACGCTTTTCTCATTCAGAGCAACCGAAACCAGAGATGCACTCCAGTTCAGCCTGCCCTTGGGCTATCTCCAGTAAGAATATGCTCTGCCCAGGAGCGAAACAGAGTCACTCCTCCCAGATTGCTTCCCGGACATCTGCAACAAAACACCTCCAGTCAGTGGAACCCTGCTCAGAGGATCACAGTCAACAGCTGCAAGATGCTGAAATTCAGAGCTGGAATAACAGGGATGAAAGTCAAGATTTGGAGATGGGGGACCAATCATTACCTAGAAGGATCAGACAGAGGGGACGTTCAGGGGCCTGTTTGACAACACGCACTTCTTCCAAAAGCAGCTCTAGTGAGGGTGGAAGAATTCCGCACAAAAAGCCAAACACACTGCAAAAGTGAATCAAGAAGATTCAGGAAAGACTTTCATGGGAGGAAAAGTGCCTAGAAGTGTAACACTCAAGCACAGAGGATGTGGGCAGGGCTTCATTGGTGGGT
>NW_028075945.1:0-1635 GCF_014824575.4 Sturnira hondurensis
CTGGAAACATATGAAAATGAACTCACAACAACCCAAAACGTATGGGACACAGTGAAGGCAGTCTGGAGAGGGAAGTTCATAGCAATACAGGCTTACCTAAAGAAGATAGAAACATTTCAAACAAACAACCTAACGCTATGCTGCAAAAACTCAAGGAACAACCACAAAGACAGCCCACAGCAAGTAGAAGGAAGGAAATAACCCAGATCAGAGCAGAACTAAATGACATAGAGACTAAAAGCACAATTCTAAGGATCAATGAATCTAGGAGTTGGTATTTTGAAAAGATAAACAAAATAGATAAACCTTTAAGTAGGCTCATCAAGAATAGAAAAGACAGGACCCAAATAAACGCAATGAGAAATGAAAGAGGAGAGATTACAACTGATACCACAGAAATAGAAAGGATTATAAAAAATTACTATGCAGAACTGTTTTCTAAGAAATTTGAAAACCTAGGGGAAATGGACAAATTTCAAGAAAAATATAATCTTGCAAAACTCAGTGAAAAAGAAGCAGAAAACCTGGACAGGCCAATAACAACAAATGAAATTGAAGAAGTCATAAAAAAAAAAAAGTCCCATCACACAAAAGCCCTGGATCAGATGGTTACAAAGGAGAATTCTACAGAGTTTTTAAGGAAGAGGTAACTCCTATTCTTCACAGACTCTTCCAAAACATTAAAAAAGAGGCAAAACTCCCCAACTCCTTTTATGAAGCCAGCATCACCCTAATTCCAAAGCCAGGTAGACACAACAAGGAAAGAAAACTACAGGCCAATGCCGCTGATGAACATAGATGCTGAAATCCTCAATAAAATATTAGCAAACTGCATCCAACAATACATCTAAAAGATCATACACCACAACCAAGTGGAATTCATCCCAGAATGCAAGGATGGTTCAATATACACAAATCAATAGATGTAATACACCACGTAAACAAAAGCAAAGACAAAAACCACATGATCATATCAATAGACATGGAAAAAGCTTTTGATAAGGATCAACACCCATTTATGATAAAGGTACTCAGAAAAATGGGAATACAAGGAGCATTCCTCAATATAATAAGGGCCATATATGAAAGACCTACAGCCAACATCATACTCAATGGGCAAAAAATACAGGCTTTCCACTAAGATCAGGAACAAGACAAGGTTGCCCACTTTCACCACTTCTATTCAATATAGTATTAGAAGTTCTAGCCTCAGTGATCAGACAAGAAAAGGAAATAAAAGGCATGCAAATCGGAAAGGAGGAAACAAAACTGGCATTGTTTGCAGATGACATGATAGTGTACATGGAAAAGCCTATAGAATCTATCCAAAAAATGCTTGAACTGAAAAATGAATTTCCCAAACAGCAGGATAAAAGGTCAATATCCAGAAATCCAAGGCATTTTTTTTTATTCCTACAATGAAGCAGCAGAAGGAGAAATCAAGAGAAAAATCCCATTCGATATAGCAAAAACAAAAGTAAAATGTCCAGGAATAAACCTAACCAAGGAGGTAAAAGTCCTGTATGCAGAAAGCTACACAACACTGAAGAAAGAAATGAAGGAAGACACAAACAAATGGAAACATATGCCGTGTTCATGGATTGGAAGAATTAACATCATCAAAATATCCATACT
>NW_028075946.1:0-1150 GCF_014824575.4 Sturnira hondurensis
CAGCAGTTTGTGTGTTAGCCAGACCTCAAGAAAGTGGTCCAAAAAGAAGATACAATGTTCCTTTCCTCTTTATGGTTATAGTGAATAGTTACATCAGCCAACCTCTGAGGAATCAGTGTTTTTGGTTACAGACCACAGAAAAGTACTGAAGATCGCTCAAACAGCAAACAAAATCTTATTCAAGCAGAGCAGGTTGCACACACACATTGTCACTAAGAGAGATGGAGAACAGGCTCGGAAAGCAAGGGGATCTGTGTGAGCCAGATTTAGAACCGATTACGAAGGGCCTGCCTGAGGAATAACCGAGGTTTGACATTTGGGCGTCCGATACTGTTCCTCTGGTGGAGAGGTGGCTTTTGAGGTTTCTGCCCCATGTTATTTCCTACTAGAAACCTTTAAATGTATTTATTTTGTAAATACCTTAAAGACAATTCTATCATTTTTGTACTGGCATACATGCATGCGTATATGTATGTAAAGCTAGCAATGTATCAGGAACATTTTGGATGTCATCAGAAATTCTTTTTTCTTTTTTTAAAACTTTATTGAGATGCAAGCGAAACACCGTAAAAGTCACCGTTAAAGTGCACAGGGCCGTGGATGTCGGCATACTCACAGAGCTTTGCAACTATCGCCTTAGTGTAACTTAAGAACAGTTCGTCTTTCAAAAGAGCCCGGTATGTATTAGAGTACTTCCTATCCCTCTCTTTCCTCTAACTCCTGGGAACCTCTAATTTATTGTGTGTGGTGGATATTTCAGATAAATGGGACTGTACAATAGGTGGCATATTCTGACTGGCTTCTCTCACTAATCGTAATGCTTTCTAGATGAATTGACGTTGTAGCATGTATCAACACTTCATTCCTTTAAACGTCAAATAACAGTGTGCTTTTTGGACATACCACATTCTGTCTATCTGTTCATCAGCTCATGGACACTGGGAGTGTTTCCACCTTAGGGCTATGGCAAATAAGATGTTATGAACACTCTTGTACACATTTTCGCTCGACATATGTTTTTGGTTCACTTAGACCTCTCAGTAGATGTCTAGGAGTGGAACCCTTTTTTTTTCTTGTTGAAAAATATATTTTATTGATTATACCATTACAGTTGTTCTATTCCCCCCTTCGTTCCCCTCCCCCCACACAC
>NW_028075947.1:0-525 GCF_014824575.4 Sturnira hondurensis
AGTCCTCTGCCCATTTTTTGATTGGGTTGCTTGTCTTCTTTGAGTGGAGTCCAGTTAGTTCTTTGTATATTTTGGAGATTAAACCCTTATCTGAGGTATCATTGGCAAATATGTTTTCCCAAACAGTTGCTTCTCTTTTTATCTTGATACTATTTTCCTTAGCTATGCAGAAGCTTTTAATTTTGATGAGATCCCATTTGTTTATTCTTTCCTTTATATCCCTTGCTCTAGGGGATGTACCAGTAAAAATCTTGCTGCGTGGAATATCTGAGATTTTCTTGCCAATGCTCTCCTCTAGGGCTTTAATGTTTTCACGGCTTATATTTAAGTCTTTTATCCACCTTGAATTATTTTGGTGTATGGTGTAAGTTGGTTCTCAAGTTTCATTTTTTTGCATATAGCTGTCCAGTTCTCCCAACACGATTTGTTGAAGAGGCTGTCTTACTCCATTTTATGTTATTGCCCCCTTTGTTGAATATTAATTGACTGCAGAGAGTTGGGTTTATTTCTGGGCTCTCTGTTCTA
>NW_028075948.1:0-585 GCF_014824575.4 Sturnira hondurensis
TGCCGCCGTGGCCCCCACCAGTGCCGCAGCTGCCACCATCACGGGGCCCATGCGTTTCGTCCCACTGCACTTGAGTGTCCCACCGCTGTCAGCCCTCGCCCCCTGGGGCCTGCATGGTCTGTCTCACTGTGCGCGAATGTGCGACCGAAGTCAGTCTGCCCCACACCCTGACTGGGTCCGGGCCACATGTGCGCCTAGGTTGGGGGATCTTTCCTGCCTGACCCTGCTCTGCTGCTGGCTCTGCCCCTCTTACCATCCCCGTTGAATGGTTAGATGTAGTTGGACTTCCGTATAATTCAATTTTCTGTCCTTTGGCTGTGTCTTTGTTCTCCAAACCTTTGTTGTATTCAAACTTGGTTGTGGGAGAAGGCACAGTGTTTCCACCTATGCCTCCATCTTGGCGGAAGTCTGTGCTGTTTGTTTTTCAACCATATATATATATATTATTTTATTTTAAAAGTAAGTAATTTTTTTTTGCATTAAAGAAGACCTTGCCCTCTGCAGAAATATATTCCAGAAAGGAAGACCCTCACCTCTTCATGTTGTTGGAAGGTCATTGGGCATGGAATGAGAAACTCTGGATTC
>NW_028075949.1:0-511 GCF_014824575.4 Sturnira hondurensis
AGCAATTGCATTAAATTAAGTCGATGAGTGTGGATGATTTTTACATCTGGAACGGCTTGGAGGTCCAGCTGGGTCTTTCTAGGAGACTCTTGGCATCAGCAAGACTGGTGAGGGCACCTGCACTTTGGCACAGACGCTGGCAGGTTTGGGGGCTGACACCACAGCATCATCCAGTTCAAAAAGCAGGATATTTAGTAGATGGAAGGTGGTATTTCCTTAATAGCACATGAGTCCTGTACCTTGCTTGGCTGTTGGTAAAACAGGCTCTGACAAGAGTCTTACTCACTGTTTAATTTCTCAGATTCAAACAGTTCTGGGTAAATGCCTGACTCGGTCAAGCCTAGGACTGGGATGCCTCCCGATGGTGCAGGCACACACGGCTTGTGAACATCTCTACAAGGTTTCTCCCAGACCCATTAAAAGAAATGAAGTATCAAACAAATAACGTGACCTTGGGATAGCCTTCAGAGTTCTGTGATTATAAATGCGTGTGTGTGTGTGTGGGGGGGGG
>NW_028075950.1:0-611 GCF_014824575.4 Sturnira hondurensis
AAAAATTTATATGGAACCATAAAAGACCCCGAATAGCAGCTGCAATGTTGAGACAGAACAAAGTAGGAGGGATCACAATGCCTGATATCAAACTGCATTACAAGGCCACTGTAATCAAAACAGCCTGGTAGTGGCATAAAAACTGGCACATAGACCAATGGAATAGAACAGAGAACCCAGAAATAAACCCAAGTCTCTACAGTCAATTAATATTCGACAAAGGGGGCAGTAACATAAAAATGGGGTAAAGATAGCCTCTTCTACAAATGGTGTTGGAAGAATTGGACAGGTAAGCGCAAAAAAATCAAACTCGAGCACCAACTTACAGCATATACCAAAATAAATTCAAGGTGGATAAAAGACTTAAATAGAAGCCATGACACCATTAAAGTCCTAGAGGAGAACATTGGCAGGAAAATATCAGATATTTAATGCAGCAACATTTTTACCGATACGTCCCCTAGAGCAAGGACTATAATGGAAAGAATAAACAAATGTGATCTCATCAAAATAAAAAGCTTCTGCGCAGCTAAAGAAAACGGCATTAAAATAAAAAGATAACCAACTGTATGGGAAAACATATTTGCCAGTGATACCTCAGACAAAGGTTT
>NW_028075951.1:0-1107 GCF_014824575.4 Sturnira hondurensis
CAGTTAACAACCACTTCTACTTCCGCGGCTTTGAAGTCCGTCCTGTAGATAATATCACCTCTCTTTCCCTGCTATGCGGCCTTTAGAGAAGCAATGGTATCTTATATTTGGGTCAATCAAGAAGTAAGTGACCAAGGTCATTTCCGGAATCATAATTAGTTCTCTAGAAACAACAAATACAACCTACATAACAAAACGTGTTGGGATTTCAGAATGAAGACCGTGCCTTTAAACAGGTTCTGCTATGAGTTCAAAAGGAACACACATTAATTCATTTGTCTCTATCTAGGCATTATAACATCTCTGTCAGCTAATTTATTCTTAGCATTAGTATTAAGGTGACTTTATTCTCACAGACAGCCTTTATATATATATATATATATTTAGGAGTTAACCTTGCATTAAATGGTATGAAATTCTAGTGATCCTACTTAATCTCCACCCTTGAGGCAGTTACTCTTTACCGAGGTAAGCTTTTCTTCTCTCTTTTTTCTTTTTTACTGTTGTTCAATTACAGTTGTCCCCATTATCCCCCATTACTCTCCTCTGCCCTACTTACCCCCACCTCCCACATTCAATCCTACTCCCCTGTTGCCTTTGTCCATGGCTCCTTCACACATGTTCCTTGACAACCCTTCCCCTTCTTTCTTCTGTTATCCTCCTCCCTACTCCACTCTGGCTAGTGTCAGTTTGTTCTTTATTTCCCTGTCTCTGGTTCTGTTTTCACCAGATTGAGTATCTATCTATCGGGCAAAAAAAATATTGTATGAAAAGTGAACAAATAGGACTTCCGCCAAGATGGAGGCATAGGTGGAAACACTGTGCCTTCTCCCACAACCAAGTTTTAATACAACAAAGGTTTGGAGAACTAGGACACACCCAAAGACCAGAAAATGGAATTATACGGAAATCCGACAGCTACAAACCGTTCAACGGGACGGTAAGAGAGGCGGAGCCAGCAGCGGAGCTGGGTCGGGCAGGACAGATCCCCCGACCTAGACGCGCAGGCAGCCCGGAACCAGTCGGAGTGCGGGGCAGACTGACCTCGGTCGCATATTCGCGCACAGTGAGACGGACCACACAGGCCCCAGGGGGCGAACCCAGTGG
>NW_028075952.1:0-1034 GCF_014824575.4 Sturnira hondurensis
CGGCGGCACCAGGCACACAGCAGAGCCGGCCAATGGCTGCACTGTGACGACCATCATTGTGACGCTTGTCAGGGAGCCCATCATCCCAGCAACAAAAGGTGCCCTCGGGCTACATAAATGGCCCCTCGCATCCAGGAGGAGAGCGCACAGAGGGCTGTTTCTGAAATAAAGGAAAACATTCCAACACCCCCATTGCTCACATCGCCCTGCCTCCCGCCCCATCTGTCTGCCAAACCGAGATGCTGGGACGGGCAAGGCGGAAGCACTTCCACCAGTAACAGCGAACACAGCCAAGACTAGAATCCTAAGCTGTCAGACCCACACGTCACCACGGCCACGAGGCACTGTCCATGGGGTGCCTGCCACTGAGACAGGAGGAAAGGTCACATGGCTGGAAGCAGCGCCCCGTTTGCGGCCACTGGAGAACACAGCCCCTCAGCGCTGAGAGCCGAGCTCGCGGGGAGGGGAGCCTCCCAGCTGCCCACGGCTGTGCAGTTCCAAGCACACGCAGCAAGAACACGCGACCCAGGACCTTTCCCTTCTCACGACATGCCCCTGGGGCTGCTCCTTCGAAACGGGACAGGTCCTGTCCCATAGCAGTTCTTCCTAGTGGCCACGGACGGGCTGGGTGGCTGACATGGGGCTTGCCTGCACGCCCCAGCCTGAAGCTTCAGCCGCCAGCAGCCCCTCAGGGAGCCCAGAGCAAAGCCTTCCTGTGCCACCTCCAAGGGGCAAGGCTCGAAGAGGCTCTGGTCTGGCAAAGCCCAGCCCCTGCTGCTCTCCCCAGGAGTGGCACAGGGTACCCGGCTCCAGGCGTGAGGGAGGCGCTGCAGGAGGTTCTGTTGCCTGGACACCCGTGCAGCAGCGGGTGCAGGGCGACCTTGGGGCCACAGCAGCCCAAAGGTACTGCAACGCCCCATGGAGAGGCTGCTGGGAGCAACACAAGGCCCCCAGAAGCTGTAACGTAGTGTCCCAGTTGCTTCCCTCTCCAGGGGTGGCCGCCTGCAGCTGGAGGTCGAGAAGGCTGGCCTGGA
>NW_028075953.1:0-783 GCF_014824575.4 Sturnira hondurensis
GGAATGAATATGGGACTTCACGTAATAGGGTTGTATTCAAGCCACATCTGTACCATTTTGTAGCATGATGTGAAGCCAGGCATTGTACTGCTCTAAATCTTAATTTCCTCATGATAAGATTGGATTAACAATGTTGAAGAATAGAATTCTTAGAATCATCTAAAGAAATTACAGATGAAAAACACCCATAATACCATAGGTCCTCAATAAAGGCTTGATTCTTTTTTGTGTAGTTTCTCCCTATTATATCTTAGCATGGCTTGTACCTTCCACTTAACCAACCAAGCTTCAGAACATAAATATTTTAAATCATGAATAGGATGTAATTGTTACTATTTGGATGGATGGAGAAGATCCAAATTAAAATCTGCTTTGAGAGAAATTATTTGATTTTTATGAGTTTGAATGTTCTTGTTTGTAAAGTGTGAAATAAAATTTCACCTCCTATTATAAATGGGTAATGTGAATATAGCCTAAGATACATTCTACTTGGAAGAGTCACTGACTAAGCATTTGTTTTGCTTCTTCTTTCATTTAAAAATAAGTGTACTTCAAATTTGTAATAATAATTTTCTAAAACCCACTGCGATAATTGGACACACTGGAGAATAAAAATTATTAAGAAAGCCATCAGAAGAAGGATGGGTGATAAAAAGGAAGGAAACACAAACCAGGGCACTTGTCATTGCTTCTGTCAAATGTGACCTTGAAGCCATCCAACCCGAATGCATTGCGGGATTCCTCTTCAGAGGCTGGTCCCGCACCCTCTTCTCTAGCGCTCTT
>NW_028075954.1:0-559 GCF_014824575.4 Sturnira hondurensis
GAACTCAATTTTTATTTTTGCAAGGGTAAAAGGAGAATGAAGGAATAGGGAGCAAGGGAGAGAGGGATCCTGTTGATTCAGTGAAAAATTACAAAAAGTGGAGAGAGTGGGCTTGGTTTATGTGAAACTCATCTGGGTTTGCTACCTGTACTTCTTGAAGTTAAGCTCTTATCCTTCCCACAGAGACAGGAAGACAGAGGCCCTGTCAAGTGTTGGCTAGATTAGATTCTTTTGTCAGTCTTTAGTTTTCTTGGGCAGGCACTTTAAGTTGGGCAAGAGTCATCTTTGGGAAACATCTCTGAGCTGTTAGAAACTGCACTAGTGTTTGTTCAAGTCTTTATAGGCCAAGGTCAAGGCCTAGTTGAGAAGAGGGCTTAGGGAGACCTGTTTAGAGTCCGGTTAGGGAGAACATTTTGTCTTTCTGTAGGACACTAAAAATTCCCACACTGCCCTGACAGGCTGACTATCGACCCTTGATGGCGCTTCAAATTGGGTTCTGGGGGAGGGGAACTGCTTATGTAGACATCCAATCAGAAGCACCCTATTTCCCTAGAGAAAG
>NW_028075955.1:0-817 GCF_014824575.4 Sturnira hondurensis
AGGGTGAGAAAATTCAGGAACTTTGCATGGCCATGGGACACTCCAGCATGGCACCACCCAGACAGCAGCCTGGATAGGGCTATATTCCCTGGAAAGTTCCAGAATCAGGGAGAGAACCTAGTGTTGTAGTGTCCAGATCTCTCAGTTGAGAATCAGACTCGGGTGGAGGCAGAATGACTCACAAAAGTTGGAGTCAGGCCTCCAGATAGAGTCTCAGCTCCAGAACCAGGGAGAGCTCCTGGTGCCCCAGGTGCTGCAGGGTGTAAAACTCATTTTCACGGAGGTCACATCAGCCTCTTAGTTGCCTTCAAAGGGCCAAATGTAATTTCAACTCCTTAACAGTTAAGGATTAGTTACATTTATACAGTCCTAAAATAAGGAAACCTGGGGGACTCTTTCCTCTCGCGACCAGGAGGAGGATTCTGATACTGGTCCATTTTCCTCCTCTCCTTGTAGGAAAGTTTCCCCTGCCCACAGATGCCCTCCTGGGGAGGCCCCTGCCCTGAACCTGCTGGGAGCAGCGTCTCCTTCCCCTTCTCCAGGAGCAGGTGGAGGCGACGCACACACGTGTCCTCCAGGAAGAACCTCCTAACGTCCGTGTCAGGGACCCGCACAACGTCGCTCCCGCTGACCCCGGAGGCCGAGGTCCAGGTTCGTAGGTCCGGGTTCAGGGCGAGGAAGTCGGTGCCGTCGTAGGCGAAGTGACTGAACCCACGGAGGAAGCGCCCGTCCGATCTCACCACGCAGCCGGTCATTTCCTGCCAAGTGTGACACCCTGACCCCGCCCAAGGTCAGCCCCGCCCCACCTTGCAGCAGC
>NW_028075956.1:0-5340 GCF_014824575.4 Sturnira hondurensis
AACAGTGAACTAGGGTCCCCTTTTCCCCACAACCTCTCCAACATTTGTTGTTCGTTGCTTTGTTTATGATGGCCATTCTGATGCGTGTAAAGTGGTATCTCATTGTGGTTTTAATTTCCATCTCTCTGATAGCTAGTGATATTGAGCCTCTTTTCATGTGTCTCTGGGTCCTCTGTATGTCCTCCTTGGAGAAGTGTCTGTTCAAGTCCTTTGCCGATTTTTTAATTGGGTTGCCTGTCTTCTTAGAGTGGAGTCCTGTGAGTTCTTCGTGTGTTTTGGAGATTAAAACTTTGTCTGAGGTATCATTGGCAAATATGTTTTCCCAAAAAGTTGGTTCTCTTTTTATCTTAATACTGTTTTCCTTAGCCATGCAGAAGCTTTTAATTTTGATGAGATCCCATTTGTTTATTCTTTATGTCCCTTGCTCTAGGGGACATACCAGTAAAAATATTGCTATGTGAAATATCTGAGATTTTCCTGCCAATGCTGTCCTCTAGGACTTTAATGGTTCCACGGCTTATATTTAAGTCTTTTATCCACCTTGAATTTATTTTGGTGTATGGTGTAAGTTGGTGCTCAAGTTCCATTTTTTTGCACATAGCTGTCCAGTTCTCCCAATACCATTTGTTGAAGAAGCTATTTTTACTTCATTTTATCTTACTGTCCCTCTTTGTTGAATATTATTTGCCCATAGACTTGGGTTTATTTCCAGGCTCTCTGTTCTGTTTCCTTAGTCTCTGTGCCTGTTTTTATGCCAGTACCAGGCTGTTTTAATCACAGTGGCCTTGTAATACAGTTTGTTTTTTTAATATATTTTATCGAGCACTGGCTGGCGTAGCTCAGTGAATTGAGTTCAGACCTGTGAACCAGAGGATCACAGTTTGATTCCCAGTCAGGTAGGGCACATGCCTGGGTTCCTGGCAGGGGCCAGTTCCCAGCAGGGGATGCACAAGAAGTAACCATACATTGATGTTTCTCTTCCTCTCTCCTTCCCTTCCTCTCTAAAGATAAATAAATAAAATATTTAATATATATATATATATTATTGATTATGCCATTACAGTTGTCCTATTCCCCCCCTTCGCTCCTCTTCACCCTGCACACCTCCTCCCCCACCATTCCCCCGCTTTCTTTCATGTCCATGTGCGACAAGTTCTTTAGATTCTGTATTTCCCATAGTATTCTTGCCCTCCCCCTTGTCTATTTTCTACCCACCGTCTATGCTACTTATTCTCTGTATCTTCTCCCTCCTTCTCTTCCTCCCACTCCCCTGTTGCTAACCCTCCATGTGTTCTCCATTTCTATGGTTCCACTCCTGATCTAGCTGTCCTCTTAGTTTGCTTTTTTTAAGGTGTGATTGTTAATAACTGTAAGTTTGCTGTCCTTTCACTTTGCATATCTTTTTATCTTCTTTTTCTTAGATAAGTCCCTTTAACATTTAATATAATAAGGGCTTGGGGGATGATGAACTCCTTGAATTTGACCTTATCTGAGAAGCACTTTATCTGCCCTTCCATTCTAAATGTAATATCAGGTTTGATATCAGGTATTGTGATCCCTCCTACTTTGTTCTTCTTTCTCAAAATTGCAGCTGCTATTCAGGGTCGTTTATGGTTCCATATACATTTTTGAAGTGCTTGTTCTATGTGTGTGAAATATGTCATTGGTTCTTTAATAGGTATTGCATTGAATTTGTAAATTGCTTTGGGTAGTATAGACATTTTGATGATGTTAATTCTTCCAATCCATGAACATGGTATATGTTTCCATTTGTTTGTGTCTTCCTTGATTACTTTCTTCAGTGTTGTGTAGTTTTCTGCATATAGGTCTTTTACCTCTTTGGTTAGGTTTATTCCCAGATATTTTATTTTTGTTTTTGCTATATCAAATGAGATTTTTTTTCTTGATTTCTGCTTCTGCTGTTTCATTGTTAGTGTACAAAAAATGCCTTTGATTTCTGGATATTGACTTTGTAACCTGCTGTTTTGCCAAAACATTTATTACACCAAGCAGTTTTTTGGGTAGATTCTATAGGATTTTCCATGTACACTATCACGTCATCTGCAAAGAATGACAGTTTTGTTTCCTCCTTTCCAATTTGGGTGTCTTTTATTAACTTTTCTTGTCTGATCGCTGTGGCTAGGACTTCCAATACTATATTAAATAGAAGTGGTGAAAGTGAAGAACCTTGTCTTGTTCCTCATCTTAGTGGAAAGAATTTTAGTTTTTTCCCATTGAGTATGATGTTGGCCATAGGTCTCTCATATATGGTCTTTATTATATTGAGGGATGCTCCCTCTATTCCCACTTTACTGAGTGCTTTTTTCATAAATGGGTCTTGTACCTTATCAAAAGCTTTTCCCACAACTATTGATATGATCATGTGATTTTTGTCTTTGGTTTTGTTTATGTGATGTATTACATTTACTGATTTGCGAATACTGAACCATCCTTGCACCCCTGGGATGAATCCCACTTGGTCATGGTGTATGATCTTTCTGATGTATTGTTGGATGCGATTTGCCAATATTTTATTGACGATTTTAGCGTCTATGTTCATCAGCGATATCGGCCTGTAGTTTTATTTCTTTGTTGTGTCTCTATCTGGCTTTGGAATTAGGATAATGCTGGCTTCATAAAAAGAGTTTGAGAGTCTTCCATCATTTTGGATCTTTTGGAATAGTATGTGAAAGATAGGGATTAGCTCTTCCTTAAATGCCTTGTAGAATTCTCCTGTGAAACCATCTGGTCCAGGGCTTTTGTGTGATGGGAGTTTTTTGATTACTGCTTCAATTTCATCTGCTGTTATTGGCCTGTTCAGGTTTTCTGCTTCTTTTTCATTGAGTTTTGGAAGATTATATTTTTCTAGAAATTTGTCCATGTCACCTAGGTTTTCAAATTTCTTGGCATACAGTTCTTCATAGTAATTTCTTACAATCCTTTCTATTTCTGTGGTGTCAGTTTTAATCTCTCCTCTTTCACTTTTGATTGTGTTTATTTGTGTCCTCTCTCTTCTTTTCTTAATGAGCCTACTTAAAGGCTTGTCTATTTTGTTTATCTTTTCAAAAAACCAAGTCCTGGATTCATTGATCCTTAGAATTGTGCCTTTAGTCTCTATGTCATTTAATTCTGCTCTGATCTTGGTTATTTCCTTCCTTCTACTTGCTCTGGTCTGTCTTTGTTGTTGTTCCTCGAGTTCTTGTAGGCATCGGGTTAGGTTGTTTGTTTGAAATGTTTCTATCTTTTTTAGATAGGCCTGTATTGCTATGGACTTCCTTCTCAGAACAGCCTTCACTGTGTCCTATAAGTTTTGGGTTGTGGTGAGTTCATTTGCATTTGTTTCCAGAAACTTTTTGATTTCTTCCATAATTTCATTCTTGACCTATTCGTTTTTTAATAGCATACCATTCAGTCTCCATGCTTTTGGGTGTTTTGGTTTTTTTCCTTTGGGGTTGGTTTCCAATTTCAGTCTCTTGTGGTCAGAGAAAATGCTTGGTATGGTTTCAATTTTTTTGAATTTGTTGAGGCTTATTTTGTGTCCTATTGTGGGGTCTATCTTTGAAAATTTTCCATGTGCATTTGAAAAGAATGTGTATTTAGCTTCTTTGGGATAAAGGGCTCTATATATATATCAGTTAAGTCTATTTCATCTAGGGCATTGTTCAATGCCACAATATCTTTGTTGATATTTTGTTTGGAAGATCTGTCCATTTTTGAGAATGGGGTGTTAAAATCCCCTACTATAATCCTGTTGCTGTGAATATCTTACTTGAGGTCCTCTATGATTTTCTTTATATATTTACATGCTCCTATGTTGGGTGCATATAAATTTATGATGTTAATGTCTTCTTGGTGGATTCTTCCCTTGAGTATTAGGAAGTAACCTTCTAGGTCTCTCTTTATGGCTCTTTTTTTTGAGTCTATTTTGTCTGATATTAGAATTGCTACCCCGGCTTTTTTTCTTGCTCATTTGCTTGGAAAATTTGTTTTCAGCCCTTCACTTTTAGTCTGTGATGGTCTTTTGACCTGAGGTAGGTCTCTTGTAGGCAGCATATGTGTGGGTCATGCTTTCTTATCCATTCAGCTATTCTGTCTCTTTTAATTGGTGCACTTAATCCATTTACATTTAAGGTTATTATTGAAAGGTACTTATTCATTGCCATTTTTGTACCTGTGTTCCTCTCCATCTCTCTCTTTTCCTTCCTTTCCTTAAAGCAGCCCTTTTAGTAATTCCTGTAGAGCTGGTTTGATGGAGGTGTATTCTTTTAGACTTCTTTTGTCTCGGAAGCTCTTTATTTGGCCTTCTATCTTGATTGAGAGCCTTGCTGGGTAAAATAGGCTTGGTTGTAGGCCTCTGGTTCTCATGACTTGAAATATTTCTTGCCATTCTCTTCTTGCTTGGAGTGTTTCCATTGAGAAGTCAGTAGCCAACCTTATTGGGGCACCCTTGGAAGTATGTTACTTCCTTTTTCTCTCTTGCTGCCTTTAAGATTCTCTCTTTGTCTTGGAATTTTGCCATTTTAATGATGATATGTCTTGAAGTGGGCCTCTTTCGGTCCCTGTTGATTGGGACTCTCTGTGATTCCTGGATTTGTGTGATTTTTTCTCTCACCAAATTGGAGAAATTTTCCCTCATTACTTTTTCAAATAGGTTTTCTATTCCTTGTTCTTCTTCTTCTCTTTCTGGTATCACTTTTATTCAGATATTATTATTGTTTTATATTGTCTTGAATTTCTCTGAATCCTTCTTCATTCTTTGTGAGCCTCTTTTCCTTTTCTTGCTCTTTCTGGGAGTTTTTTTTTCCCCTTTTTCCTCAAACTCGCTGATCCAATCTTCTGCTTCATTGATCCTGCTTTTGATTCCTACTACTGTGTTCTTCAGTTCAGAAATAGTATTCTTCATTTCCTCTTGGCCCTTGCTGATAGTTTCTATTTCCTTTTTCATGTCAGTATAGTTTGTAGTGAGTTCATTGTAGTTCCCCTGTAGTTACTGGTAGCTCATTGTAAACTCTTTGAATTTCCTGATAATCAGTGCTTTGAATTAAATATATGATAGTTGACTTTCTTCTATTTCATCTAACACTCTTTCTGAGGCTTCCTCCTTTCCTTTAATTTGGGGTTTGTTTCTTTTTCTTCCCCTTGTTTGTGAGACTCTTCTTGTTTGCCTCAGCTTCTTAAATTGATCTGTTCTGACTCCCTGAGTTTATGGTGTGAACTTCTGTGGTAGAATACCTGTGAGATTCAGTGGTGCAGTCTCCTGCAGGTATCTTGATGTTCTCTGCTTCCACCTACTCTTTTGTGTGTGTGTGTGTGTGTGTGTGTGTGTGTGTGTGTCTGTGA
>NW_028075957.1:0-1975 GCF_014824575.4 Sturnira hondurensis
ATTTCACCTAGGTTTTCAAATTTCTTGGCATACAGTTCTGCATAGTAATTTTTTACAATCCCTTCTATTTCTATGGTATTAGTTGTAATCTCTCCTTTTTCATTTCTGATTGTGTTTATTTGGGTCCTTTCTCTTCTTTTCTGGATGAGCCCACTTAAAGGTTTGTCTGTTTTGTTTATCTTTTCAAAAAACCAACTCCTAGATTCATTGATATTTAGAATTGTGCTTTTAGTCTCTATGTCATTTAATTCCTCTCTGCTCTTGGTTATTTCATTCCTTGTACTTGCTCTGGGCTGTCTTTGTTGTTGTTCCTCGAGTTCTTGCAGGTGTCGGGTTAGGTTGTTTCTTTGAAATGTTTCTGTCTTCTTTAGGTAAGCCTATATTGCTATGGACTTCCCTCTCAGGACTGACTTCACTGTGTCCCCTAAGTTTTGGGTTGTTGTGAGTTCATTTTCATTAGTTTCCAGAAGCTTTTTGATTTATTCCCTAATTTCAATCTTGACCCATTCGTTTTTTGGGTCAAGACTGCATATCATTCAGTCTCCATGCTTTTGGGTGTTTTGGTTTTTCTCCTGTGCGGTTGGTTTCCAATCTCAGTCCCTTGTGATCAGATAAAATGCTTAGTATGATTTCTATTTTCCTGAATTTGTTGAGACTTGTTTTGTGTCCTATCATGTGGTGTATCTTTGATAATGTTCCACGTGCATTTGAAAAGAATGTGTATTTAGCTTCTTTGGGATGGAGGGCTCTGCATATATCAATTAGCTCCATTTCATCTAGGGTGTTGTTTAATGCTGCAATATCTTTGTTGATATTTTGTTTGGAAGATTTGTCCATTTTTGACAGTGGGGTGTGAAAATCCCCTACTATAATTGTGTTGCTGTCAATATCTTTCTTGATGTCCTCTAAGATTTTCTTTATATAGTTGGGTGTTCCTATGTTGGGTGCATATATATTTACAATGTTAATGTCTTCTTGGTGGATTCTTCCCTTGAGTATTTTGAAGTGACCTTCTGGGTCTCTCTTAATGGCCCTTTGTTTGAAGTCTATTTTGTCTGATATGAGAATTGGTACCCCAGCTTTTTTTTCTTGACCATTTTCTTGGAAAACTTGGTTCCATCCTTTCAGCTTTAGTCTGTGATGGTCTTTTGACCTGTGGTGGGTCTCTTGTAGGCAGCATATATGTGGGTCATGCTTTGTTATCCATTCACCTATTTTATGTCTTTTGATTGGTGCATTTAATCCATTTACATTTAAGGTTATTATTGAAAGGTACTTATTCATTGCCATTTATGTACCTGTGTTCCTCTCTGTCTCTCTCTTTTCCTTCCTTTCCTTAAAGCAGCCCTTTTAGTAATTCTTGTAGAGCCGGTTTTGTGGAGGCATATTCTTTTAGACTTCTTTTGTCTTGGAAGCTCTTTATTTGGCCTTCTATCTTGATTGAGAGCCTTGATGGGTAAAGTAGCCTTGGTTGTAGGCCTCTGTTTCTCATTACTTGGAATATATCTTGCCATTCTCTTTTTGTTTGGAATGTTTCCATTGAGAAGTCAGTAGCCAACCTTATTGGGACCCTCTTGTATGTTATTTCCTTTTTCTCTCTTGCTGCCTTTAGGATTCTCTCTTTGTCTTGGAGGTTTGCCATTTTAATAATGATGTGTCTTGAAGTAGGCCTCTTTGGGTTCTACCTGCTTGAGACTCTTTGCAGTTCCTGGATTCCTGTGACTTTATCTCTCCTTAACTTAGGAAAATTTTCGGTTATTACTCTTTCAAGTAGGTTTTCTATCCCTTGTTCTTCTTCTTCTCCTTCTGGTATTCCTATTATTCGGATATTACTACGTTTCATATTGTCTTGCATTTCTCTTAAATTCTCCTCATTTTTTCTGATTCTCTTTTATGTTATTTGGTCCATGTGGGAGATTCTTTCTACCCTGTCTTCGAGCTCGCTTATGCGGTCTTCCGCCTCATCAATCCTACT
>NW_028075958.1:0-728 GCF_014824575.4 Sturnira hondurensis
TTCAGGTCCGTGGGAAGAAACCCTTAACTGCCCACGGAGCACAGGTGGTCACAGGGACATCACTGGGGAGCCCTGCGGTCCCCCTGTCCCCCGACAGGGCACACAGTCTGTCCCTCCCGAGTTGTCTCCCCACCTCGCGGTGCATTTGTGAATGTAAAGTGACCTAGACCAGCTCAACAAGTGGGATGAAGGTGTCCATGGGGTAACACCTACCGCAAAGAAAACCTCTTGGAGCTTTTATTTTTTTGAAAGATTTTATTTTTACCTTGAGGGAAAGGGGAAAAGAAGGAGAAAGATAGAGAAACATCATTGTGTGCCTGCCTCTCCCACACCCCTTACTGGGGACCTGGCCCCCAACCCAGGCCTGTGCCCTGACTGGGAATTGAACCCGCGACCCTGTGGTTCCCAGTCCCGCACTCAACCCACTGAGTCCCCACACCAGGCCAGGACTGGAGCTTTTTGTCTAAGTCCCTTTGGAAAACATACAGAGAGAAGATATATGTGCTATATATCTATAGGATATGTTTTATACAGATGTGTATGCATGGCTCATTTTACAAGAAAGATTTGTGTAACTAAAAACAATAGAAGAAAAGGAAAGGAAAATGGTATCTGTCTTGGCCTCCCAGGCCTGAACAGTGGGACCATCGTCTGACCCCTCCCACACTGGCCTCATGGGTGGTCCCAAACCACACAGGGGGTCCCTTTAAGGAGATCACCTGCCTGGA
>NW_028075959.1:0-778 GCF_014824575.4 Sturnira hondurensis
TTATCCACCTAAAGGGATGATTCAGAATATTGGCAGTGTGCAGAAAGACACACCCATGCATTACTGAATGGAATACATAGAGAAATAAGGTCAGTGTGATCCCAGACACAAACCTCTCTTTGCAAAGACATAAGGGATGAACTGCAGGGGGCAAGGGAGGGGAGTCAAAAACAACCCAGTCACCGTACCACAGGGATTCTGACCAGTTAGGATGGCTTTTCTGGTTCCACTGTACCTGCATCAGAACCTTCTTCTGTTCCTGGGGAGATTATCCTCCAGTGACCTTAATAGCCCTGCCATTGTGTCCCCAGGCTGTGCCTTCTCATAGTGGGACTTGTGGGTTATGCCTTAGTGACACACATTGGATAAGTGTTTGCTACACTGACTGGACAAGGTCCCTTTAATCTGACCCTCTGAAGGACAAAACAGGACCTTTTCAGTACAGACTCAACAGGTTCCAGGTACTGGGAGAACAGGAAACCAAAAGGTTGGGCACTCTCCTGTCTTTGTTAATTATGTCCGCATTTGTTCTCTTTTTTTAAAAAAATATATTTTATTGATTATACCATTACAGTTGTTCTATTCCCCCCTTCATTCCCCTCCCCCCCGCACACGCCCTCCCCCACCATTCTCCCCCCTTAGTTTATAACCACGTGTCTCAAGTTCTTTACATTCTACATTTCTCCCACTATTCTTGCCCTCCCCCTACCTATTTTCTACCTACCCTCTATGCTATTTTCTGTGCCTTCTCCCCCCTTCTCCTCCTCCCACTCCCCTG
>NW_028075960.1:0-967 GCF_014824575.4 Sturnira hondurensis
ACCCCTTCTATTCCTTTCCACCTGCAGCACAGGGTGGGCGAGCAGGGCACGCGGAGTGAAGGCCCTTCTCCGCTTGGCCGACTCGGCAGAGTAAAGAAACAACACGGAGAAGGGTTTAGAGCTGGGGGACTGCGGGGGGGCGGAGAGGACAGCCCAGGCCCCCCCCCACCCCGAGAGCCCTTTGTTGTTGGGTACCTGAAGCATAAAGCACAGGCCCGCCATCCTGTGACGTCAGCCGGTGTTTATTCCTTCCTCTCTCAGCTCAGAGCGGTGAACCCCCACCTTATGTAGATCAGGTTGGAAATAACCTCAGCTGCAGCTACCGGCTGATTTAATCAGAGAGAACTGTGGAGCCCATTAGAACTGGTAATGACGTTCCTCACCTGCTGTTGAAAGGCTCTCGACGGCCACTGCCTTGCAGGGGCTGAATCAAGGCGTCCCTGCAGGAGCCAGGCGAACAGCCCACCTGCCGAACAGCCCACCAGCAGTGTCGCGCCCCGCCCCCAGCTGGACCTGCCTTCAGGAAACCTGATATACTAAAACCCAAACTGAAATTAAATGCAAGTTACCGAGTCCTTCTTTCTTTCTTTCTTTTTGCCCAGTGGTTTCCAAAAGGCACCTTTCCATCCGACTGGACTAATGGGCACCCTTTCGATGCAGCTTCCCCAGAAACAAGTCACCACAGGTCCGAGGCCAGCGACGCTCAGAGGCCTGCAGGACAGGGAGAGGGCTGGGTGTGGCTCTGTCCTCCCTGTACCCTGTGTCCTCCCGTGGCCAACCCTGTGTGTGTCTGTATCCTCCTCTCATCTTATAAGGACACGGGTCCTGTTGGGTCAGAGCCCAAGTGAATGGCTTCCCTTTTAATGAAATCACCTCTGGGAAGCCACACCTCCAAATACAGTTACATTCTGAAAGGCTGGGGGCCAGGGCTTCAGCATAGGAATTTGGGGGGACATGGAACCCATGA
>NW_028075961.1:0-1593 GCF_014824575.4 Sturnira hondurensis
GAAAAACATACAAAGACATGGGAGCTAAATAACATGTTATTAAACAATGAGAACAGGAAAGAAATCAAAAGACACCTTGAAACAGGTGAAAATGAAGACACAACAATCAAAATCTGTGGGACACTGGGAAAGCAGTCCTAAGGGGGAAATTCACAGCATTACAGGCCTATCTCAAAAAAAAACAAGAAAAAGCTCAACTAAACAATCTAACTTCACACTTAAAGGAACTTAGAAAAGAATAACAAACAATGCCCAAAGTGAGTAGAAGAAAGGAAATAATTAAGATCAGAGCAGAAATACATGAAATAGAGTCTATAAAAAAAATACAAAAGCTTAATGAATCCAATAGCTGGTTCTTTGAAAAGATAAACAAGACTGGCAAACCCTTAACCAGACTCAGCAAGAAAAAAAAGAGAAAGGACCCAAATAAATAAAATCAGAAATGAAAGATGAGAAATAACAACAGACACCAAAGAAATTCAAAGGACTGTTAGAATATATTATGAACAATTATATGCCAAAACCTGGACAACCTGGATGAAATGGATAAATTCATAGAAACATACAATCTTCTAAAACTAAATCAGAAAGAATCAGAGCATCTGAATAGACCAATTACACCTAGTGAAATTGAAGCAGTAATCAAAAAATCTCCCAACAAACAAAAGCCCTGGACCCGATGGCTTCACAGGGGAAATTTACGAAACATTCTGAGAAGACCCACTGCCAATCCTTCTCAAATGATTTCATAAAACTGAAGAGGAGGGATGGCTCCCAAGCTCATTTGACGAGGTCACCACAATTCCAAAACCAGATAAAGATACTACAGAGAAAGAAAATTATAGGCTAATATCCCTGATGAAAATAGATGCTAAAATCCTCAACAAAATATTAGCAAACCAAACGCAGTAATGCATCAAAGGAAGAGATCGCATAACATGACCAACTGGGATTTTTTCTGGGAATGCAAGGTTGTTGGTACATTTGCAAATCAATAAATGTGACTCACCACATAAACAAAATGAAGGATAAAAACCACATGATCATATCAATAGATACAGAAAAGCATTTGATAAAATCCAGCACCATTTTATGAGCAAAACTCTCAGCAAAGTGGGAATAGAGGGAACATACCTAAACATAATAAAGGCCACATATGACAAACCCACTGCCAGCATCATACTCAATGGGCAAAAACTGCAAGTGTTCCACTTAAGATCAGGAACATGACAAGGATGTCTGCTTTCACCTCTCTTATTCAACATACTACTACTGCAAGTCCCGGCCACAGCAATCAGAGAAGAAGAAATAAAAAAGTTACAGCCCTGGCTGGTGTAGCTCAGTGGATTGAGCCCGGGCCTGCGAACCAAAGGATCGCAGTTCGATTCCCAGTCAGGACACATGCCTGGGTTGCAGGCCAGTTCCCAGCAGGGGACGCATGAGAGGCAACCATACATTGATATTTCTCTCCCTCTCTCTTCTTCCCTTCCCCTCTAAAGATAAATAAATAAAAATCTTAAAAAAACATTGAAATTGGAAAAGAAGTAGTAAAACTGTCTTTATTTACAGATGACATGATTCTGTATATAGAGA
>NW_028075962.1:0-808 GCF_014824575.4 Sturnira hondurensis
ACTTCATAACTATTTTCATATAAACCTCGCCCATTGATTTAGGTACCAGTCAACCAGTAAGTCAACCAGTAAGCAACAATATGAACATCATATATTTTCCTTAATAAGCAATAAAGAACAATGGGATTTTTCATTATTTTGCATTCAAAGTCACCAAAGTTTAATTTACAATGCCTTTATATACCTAAGATGGATGGCAAACAGTATCTTGTAACACAAAGTACATACAAAAAAGGCTACTGAAACTGTAGTAGGCATTTGGACAGGCATGAGCAAAACGAGAATAATAGGCCAGGTGCAGAAGTTCACCCAAGGCAGAAAGCACAACGGACAATTGCAGAGTGGTACCTCACACACAGGGTGGCCTTTCCTCCCCTTGCATATCTTGGGTCATTCAATTTAAACATTCTGAGCATTTCATTTGTCATGTAGTTTAGAACCCCCTGACTTTCATATTGATGGTCAAAAAGTTAGGACCCTTCTACGACCTTTCCTTTACTGACATGTGACTAGTCACGTGGTAGACCCCCTTAGAGGAGAAATAAGAGGACTGGAGAAATGCCTCCTATGACTTCCATACAAGCTCTTGCATGACCCCTCTTTTAAGCATTAAGCCCCCAAGACAATGAGGTTCTGACTTGCATCAAATAATCGTAGTATTGTTACCGAACAAAGGTCCAAAGGGGGGGCAATACTTGGCCCACCGAGGGATGCCAAAAACTGCTACAGAAAACAGGGGCCCCTCCCAAGGACGATTCACTAATATCTATAGGGCTCTTCTGTCCGCCGCCAATTGGAAAGACATCTC
>NW_028075963.1:0-1400 GCF_014824575.4 Sturnira hondurensis
TACTTTCTTCTTTACACTTTTATTAGATTTCACACATTTTCTATAATAAACAGTTACATTTATAATAAAAATTATTTTAAAATATTTAAATCCTCATTTAAGAATGTTTATTGATTTTCTTTGCATTTTAAAATATATTACTGAATATGCTATTGCAGTAGTCCTATTTATTTTCTCCCCTTTTTTCCCCTCTGCCCTATACCCCCTGCTCCCACCTGCATTCTCCCACCTTAGTTCATGTCCATGGGTCATACATGTAAGTTCTTTGGCTTCCCCATTTCCTATACTATTTTTAATTTCCCCCTATTTTGTGCCTACCTATTATGCTTCTTATTTTCTGTACATTTCCCCCCCATTCTCCCCCCTCCTCTCACCAGTGATAACCCTCCAGATGCTCTCCATTTCTGTGATTCTGTTCCTGTTCTAGGTGTATGCATAGTTTTTGTGTTTTAGGTTCAGATTTTGATAGTTCTAAGTTTATTGTCATTTTACTATTCACAGTTCTTGATCTTCTGCTACTTCTTAGATAAGTACCTTTAACATTTCATATAATTATAATAAGGGCTTGATGATGATGAACCCCTTTAATTTGACCTTATTTGGGAAGCACTTTATCTGCCCTTCCATTCTAAATGATAGCTTTGCTGGATAGAGTTACCTTGGATGCAGGTCCTTGCCTTTCATGACTTGGAATACTTCTTTCCAGCCCCTTCTTGCCTGTAAGATTTGAGAAATCAGCTGATAGTCTTATGGAAACTCCTTTGAAGGTAACTCTCTGCTTTTCTCTTGCTGTTTTTAAGATTCTCCCCTTATTTTTAATCTTAGGTAATGTAGTTATGATGTGCCTTGGTGTGTGCCTCCTTGGGTCCAATATCTTTGGGACTCTGAGCTTCCTGGACTTCCTGGAAGTCTATTTCCTTTTCCAGATTGGGGAAGTTCTCCTTCATTATTTTTACAAATAACTTCCTCTTCTCCTTCTGGCACCCTATGATTCGGATATTGGAATATTTAAAGTTGTCCCAGAGGTTCCTAAGCCTCTCTCAAGGATGTTTACTGATTTTAGAGAGAGGAAGGGGGAGAAGCAAACCAAAACCTTTGGTGCATGGGATGATGTTCCAACCAAATGAGCCGCCCAGGCAAGGCTAAAATTTATTTTTTAAAGGAAACAATTCTTTCACTAATAAGTTCTTTACTCTTAAGAATCAAATTAGAGATGCTGAAAAAGATTATGTACATACAATGAAGTTCCCAGTAACATTACCAAGAGGAAAAAAACACATGGAACAATTTACACATCCAGAGGAGAGTAAGTTTTGGCCCATCCATACTCTGAAATATATCTATCAGATTTCAGAAATGATGCTATATGTGAATGTTTAAAAACATTTAAAAATACTCAC
>NW_028075964.1:0-598 GCF_014824575.4 Sturnira hondurensis
GGAGTTCCTAAGGTCTTGAAGACAGATAATGCCCCAGCGTATACTAGTAAAATTTTCGCTTCTTTTTGTGCTTCATTTCAGATTTTACATAAAACAGGTATACCTCACAACCCACAAGGACAAGGTATCATTGAATGTACTCATCTTTCCCTCAAACATCAGTTCTCTATATTAAAAGGGGGGAGATGGTATGATCCTCATTCTCCTAAACGGTTAGTGTCACATTCCTTATTTGTTCTTAACTTTTTAACTTTGGATGCAGAAGGACGCTCCGCGGCTGATCGGCATTGGGGGCCGCGTATGCGACATTACCCGTTAGTTTATTAGAGAGACCCCATAGATGGCTCTCGTCATGGACCTGACCCAGTTTTAGTATGGGGCAGGGGGCATGTTTGTGTTTTTCCAACAGACGCAGAAGCCCCTCGTTGGCTTCCTGAACGCTGTGTCCGACATGCCCAGAAGCAAAGCGAACCCGCTGCGGGGACGGCTAGCACGCTTGACGATGCAGCCTCGCCTCAGCTACCCGGAGCGAGCTCGGAGAAGACGCCAACGTCTGGCAATTTTGCTGAGCCTTTTGTGGATGCTGAGGATTCAAGTG
>NW_028075965.1:0-1816 GCF_014824575.4 Sturnira hondurensis
GGAAGCTCTGATTCATTCGCCTCATTCACCAGACATTGTACCTTTGCATTTCTAATTATTTTGGTCTCTAGAAAACTGTGAATAGAAAAAAAATGTCAAATCCCCGGAAGACTGCAAAAGACACTTGGAACGGTGTTTTCCACTGACTCACTCCAGTCGCCCTTTGTGGAGTGCTCCTTTTGGTTGGTCTGATTGGGAGCAGTACTCATTGGAATCCATCATTTGGTTTTCTGGAAGGAGCTCAAAATATAGGACTCCTTCCCCGTCTCACCATATACACAACATCTTCTCTGGATGAAGATCGGCCTTTGGTGTGGTTGTTGGTGGTTCATTTTTCTTTTTCTTTTTTAGATTTTATTTATTTTTTAGAGAGGGGAAGGGATGGAGAGAGAGAGGGAGAGAAACATCAATGAGCGGTTGTTTGCCTCTCACATGCTCCCCCAACCCACGGGGCCCAATGACTGGTGGCCCATCATTGGGTGGCCATTGTAAAGAAAGGGAGGGGCGCCGTCGTCAGAGGGTGGCTGCTTTGGAAAGCTGGTAATGTGACAGTTCAGTTTAAAGGGTCACAATGGTGTGTCCAGAGTCAGATGATTGTACTCAAACAGCATTGTGAACATTGTAGTCTGAGAAAGTGCCAGCAGCAAAGAGGCACCAATGATAGAGAGCCCCAGGGGCAGCAAAGTCCCAACAGGGTCTCTTTGGAGCATGCAGGGTCCCCGCCTCATGCCCAGTGGCTTCCTTTACTGTGAGAGCAACAGGCCGCCTTTTGTCAGAGGCACAAGCTACCACAACGCAGTGATGGCTTCTACTTTGGAAACACGGAGCCCTTTACTTTGCACCCAGTTCAGGGTGGTAGACAGGTCTCCACGCCCGGTGCAGTGACAGCAGGCTGGGCGGTACAGGTTTGTTCGATCGGCACCCGGTCTGATCAGAATATCGGCCCTTACAGTGGTCACCTGCGTGGGTGATCCGGGTTGTTCCATCAGCAGGCTCCGTGATTTTATCGCACAGTTTTCGGCTCCAAAGGGGAGAGTTTCTAATGTCTCAGTGTGTAGTCTTCCAAGTGATACACAAGATGGCTGGGCCAATGGCAAATGCCCAAGAGTCAATAAAAATATAACTTGTCTAGACTTCCGCCAAGATGGATGCATAGGTGGAAACACTGTGCCTTCTCCCACAACCAAGGTTGAATGCAACAATGGTTTGGAAAACAAAGACACAGCAAAAAAACAGAAACTGAATTATACGGAAGTCTGACAACCACTACGCGTTCAATGGGGACGGTAAGAGGGGCGGAGCCAGCAGCGAGCAGGGTCGGGCAGGACAGATCCCCCGACCTAGGCGCGCAGGCAGCCCGGAACCAGTTGTGGTGCGGGGCAGACTGACCACGGTCGCACATTCGTGCACACTGAGACGGACCGCGCAGGCCCCAAGGGGTGAGGGCTGATGGCGGTGGCACACTCACGTGCAGTGGGACAAAATGCTCAGGCCCGGTATCAGTCACAGCTGCAGCACCTGTGGGGGCCGCGGCGGGAGGGGACAGACGGAACGCCATAGTTCCTTGTTGACCCCGTCTCCACATACAACGTCACAACCCAGCGACTTACTTGCCCTGCTCTAGTGAACACCTCGGGCTCCGATCCTGCTACTTAATAGGCGCGAACAGCCCAAAAGATGGTGCAAGAAGAACTCAAAGTCCCAAAGCCGATAACTCTCAGCGACCGAGAAATTGCCAGCCTCTCAGAAGCACAATTCAAAACGCTGTTTATCAGGATGCTAACAGAACTGGTTGATTATAGTCACAAATTAGAGG
>NW_028075966.1:0-892 GCF_014824575.4 Sturnira hondurensis
TTGACAGCAACACAATTATAGTAGGGGATTTTAATACCCCACTGTCAAAAACGGACGGATCTTCCAAACAAAATATCAGCAAAGATTGATATTGAGCCAACATCATACTCAATGGGCAAAAACTAAAATCTCTTCCATTAAGATCAGGAACAAGACAAGGTTGTCCACTTTCCCCACTTCTATTCAATATAGTATTGGAAGTTTTAGCCACAGTGATCAAAGAAAAGAAAGTAAAAGGCATCCAAATCGGAAAGGAGGAAACAAAATTGTCACTGTTTGCAGATGACATGATAGTGTACATGGAAAATTCTATAGACTCTACCAAAAAACTGCTTGAATTAATAAATGAATTTGGCAAAACAGTGGATTACAAAGTCAATATCCAGAAATCAAAGGCATTTTTGTATACCAACAATGAATCAGCAAAAACAGAAATCAAGAGAAAAATCTCATTTAATATAGCAAAAACAAAAATAAAATATCTGGGAATAAACCTAACTAAGGAGGTTAAAGACCTGTATGCAGAAAACTACACAACACTGAAGAAAGACATCAAGGAAGACACAAACACATGGGAACATATACCGTGTTCATGGATTGGAAGAATTAACATCATCAAAATGTCCATATTACCCAAAGCAATTTATAGATTCAGTGCAATACCTATTAAAGTACCAATGGCATATTTCACAGACATAGAACAAACACTTCAAAAATATATATGGAACCATAAAAGTCCCTGAATAGCAGCTGCAATGTTAAGAAAGAAGAACAAAGTAGGAGGGATCACAATACCTGATATCAAATTGTATTACAAGGCCACTGTAATCAAAACAGCTCGGTACTGGCATAAAAATAGGCACATAGACCAATGGAACAGAATAGAGAACCC
>NW_028075967.1:0-2001 GCF_014824575.4 Sturnira hondurensis
GAGGAGTTGCATGAGAAATTCTGAGTGGAAATGTTGTGGTGATGGTTTCTTAGTTGTTATTCATGGGCCCCACCAGCAGCTCTTAGGCCCCTGATCTGATTTAAGAGATGTGGCGGGAAAAGCAGTGAGCATAATTTAGAGAGCACTTAGTAAGATAAATTGGGATTGACAGAAGCCAGGTGATGTAAACTTAAACTAACTGGGAAAAAAATTAAGACAACATTGAAAGGTTTTCTCAACCTCTGCCAAGGAAAAAATGCCAATCAGCCACAAAAATAGGCTAAATATAGAGCTTTATTTAGGTAGATTCTCCTGGGCGAGATTCCCTGCTCTGCAGAGGAGGTCAGGGAGGCTCACCCCTGAATAGGGATGATGGGGGGTGGAGGGGGTTATTTCCCTTGGCCCCCTGGGGATTGGTCCCCTCTAAACAAAGCGGCCATACGGCATTGGTTTCTGTGCAGATGTCACTTTTGGCAAAGCCCACCCTCCCGGCTCTCTGACTGGACCTCAGCCGTCGTTTCTGGGTGCCATTTTGACCATTGGCCATCTTGATTTGTAGTCCAGCCAGGGGCTTCCTCCTATACCCGCCCACCCTAACAAACATTACAGTGTGTTCTCTGTCAGAACTTTTACTACTGGGGCTTTCCACATTTGTAAATAAAAATTCTAACATTTGCCTCATGGGATGTTTTATTTTGAATAGTTCACTTCTTATTGTGTGTTTTTTCAATACCATTCATCCTCCCTGTATCCTCTTCTACCTACACCCATCCCCTCACTCCCACCTCCCATAATCACCACACTGTTGTCTGTGTCCATGAGTTCTTTTTCTTTTTTGCTTGATTCCTCCACGCCTACCCCAACCTTGTGCCCTGAGTTGTCACGTCTCTCTTTCCATGAGTCTGACCCTATTTTACTTGTTAGATGAGCTTATTCATTAGATTCCACATATGAGTGAAATCATATGCTACTTTTATTTCTCTGACTGGCTTATTTCACTTAGCATAATGTTCTCCAGGTCCATCTACACTATTGCAGAAAATAAAATCTTCTTCTTTTTTTTACAGCCAAGTAGTATTCCATAATGTAAATGCACCATAGCTGTTTTATCCACTCATTTACAGATGGACACTTGGGCTGCTTCCATATTCTGGCTATTGTATATAATGCTGCAATGAAAATTGAGGTGAAGTGCTTATTTTCTTTTGAATTAGTGTTTCAGGGTTTTATTTTTGGATAAACTAACAGAGTGGATTGCTGGGTCATAAGGAAGTATCATTTTTAATTTTTTAAGAACATGAAACCATTTATTATCATAATTGGTTTTCCATATAATGGGGTTAGTAAGCATGATTATAACTTCCATTCAAACACAATCACTTTACTGGTGACAATTAACTTCATCTTTTATTATTTCATATTTTTTATTTTATTTTTTTGGCCTAACATTTGTTTCAAAATGTGCCTTTTTTCTTCAATTATTTTATTGTTGTTCAATTACAGTTGTCTAAATTTATCCCCCATCACCACCCCCCAACCCAACCAAACCCACCTCCCTCCCTTGCTTCCACTTTCCCCGCCATTACGCCCTCCCATCTCCACTCTGGTTACTGTCAGATTGTTCTTAATTTCAGTATCTCTGGTTATATTTTGTTTGCTTTTTTCTTTAGTTGATTAGGTTCCACATAAAGATGAGATCATATGGTATTTGTCCCTCACCTCCTGCCTTATTTCACTTAGCATAATGCTCTCCAGTTTCATCCATGCTGTTGCAAAGAGTAGGAGTTCTTTCTTTTTCTCTGCCATCTACTATTCCATTGTGTAAATGTACCATCGCTTTTTAAACATTTTTTTCAAGTTTTTAATTTAATTGTTCAAGTACAGTTTTCTGTTTTTCACTCCCATCCCAGTTCACCCCTCCCGACCCTAGTGCTCACCACCCCCAACCTGTTTCCACTTCCCTTAGTCATTGTTCATGTGTCCTTTATACTAATTCCTGCA
>NW_028075968.1:0-504 GCF_014824575.4 Sturnira hondurensis
GGCTTAAGTTAACATAAAGGGTGGCAACTGTGGACTCTGTGGTCGCCAGCCCGCCAGCCCGCCAGCCCGCCAGCCCACCAGCCCACCAGCCCACCAGCCCACCAGCCCACCAGCCCGGGGGATTTAAGAAGGACACTGTCGTTGCCGATCTTTTGGGAATTGGGCTGGGCTGAGAGGCAGGCTTTGTGGAGAAGTCTCTAATGGAAAGTGAACTGAGGTGCGCTGCAACAGCAGCTTGCCTCACGGCCCAACCACCCAGCAGCCATCCAGGGGAGGGATGGGTACACCTGGGTCCCGCCACGGGATTGAGAAGGACAGTGCCAGACACCGAAGGAAACAGGCAGCCTCCCAGGGGTGTGGGCACCCACATCCCAATCAGACACCCTGCTCGTGCATGCGCCTGCATACCTGCCCTCAGACACGCGGCAACCAGAAAAACCGGTTTGGACGGTTTGAAACCGACAAAGGAAGGGTGCTGTTTTGTTTTTTTTTTTTTAGTTTAAA
>NW_028075969.1:0-1654 GCF_014824575.4 Sturnira hondurensis
CCTTCATCCCAAAGAATCTAAAAACACATTCTTTTCAAATGCACATGGAACATTTTCAAAGAGAGATCACATGATAGGACACAAAACGAGCCTCAACAAATTCAAGAAAATAGAAATCATACCAAACATTTTCTCTGACCACAAGGGACTATAATTAGAAACCAACCCCACAGGAAAAAAACCAAAACATCTATAAGCATGGAGACTGAATGGTATGCTATTAAACAATGAGTGGGTCAAGACTGAAATTAGGGAAGAAATAAAAAAGTTTCTGGAAACAAATGGAAATGAACTCACAACAACCCAAAATTTATGGTACATGGCCAAGGCAGTCCTGAGAGGGAAGTTCATAGCAATACAGGCTTACCTAAAGAAGATAGAAACATTTCAAACAAACAACCTAACCCAACACCTGCAAGAACTTGAAGAACAACAACAAAGACAGCCCAGAACAAGTAGAAGGAAGGAAATAACCAAGATCAGAGTAGAATTAAATGACATAGAGACTAAAAGCACAATTCTAAGGATCAACGAATCCAAGAGTTGGTATTTTGAAAAGATAAACAAAATAGACAAGCCTTTAAGTAGGCTCATCAAGAAAAGAAGAGAGAGGACACAAATAAACACAGTAAGAAATGAAAGAGGAGAAATTACAACTGATACCACAGAAATAGAAGGGATTGTAAAAAATTACTGTGAAGAACTGTATGGCAAGAAATTTGAAAACCTAGGTGAAATGGACAAATTTCTAGACAAATATAATCTTCCAAAACTCAATGAAGAAGAAGTAGAAAGCTTGAACAGACCAATAACAGCATATGAAATTGAAGCAGTGATCAAAAAACTCCCATCACACAAAAGCCCTGGACCAGATGGTTTCACAGGAGAATTCTACAAACCATTTAAGGAAGAGCTAACCCCTATTCTTCACAGACTATTCCAAAAAATCCAAAAGGAGGGAAAACTCCCCAACTCATTTTATGAAGCCAGCATCATTCTAATTCCAAAACCAGATAGAGTCACAACAAAGAAAGAAAACTTTAGGCCAATATCACTGATGAACATAGATGCTAAAATCCTCAACAAAATATTTGCAAATCGCATCCAACAATGTATCAAAAAGATCATACACCACGACCAAGTGGGATTCATCCCAGGGATGCAAGGATGGTTCAATATCCGCAAATCAGTAAATGTAATACACCACATAAACAAAAGCAAGGACAAAAACCACATGGTCATATCAATAGATGCAGGAAAAGCTTTTGATAAGGTACAACCCCCATTTGTGATAAAGGTACTCAGCAAAGTGGGAATAGAGGGAGCATCCCTCAATATAATAAAGGCTATATATGAGAGACCTACAGCCAACATCATACTCAATGGGCAAAAACCAAAAGCTTTTCCACTAAGATCAGGAACAAGACAAGGTTGTCCACTTTCACCACTTCTATTTAATATAGTATTGGAAGTTCTAATCTCAGCGATCAGGCAAGGAAAGGAAATAAGAGGCATTCAAATTGGAAAGGAGGAAACAAAACTGTCATTGTTTGCAGATGACATGATAGTGCACCTGGAATATCCTATAGACTACCAAAAAAATGCTCGAACTAATAAATGAATTTGGCAAAACAGTGGGATACAAAGTCAATAT
>NW_028075970.1:0-1092 GCF_014824575.4 Sturnira hondurensis
AAAAAAAGCCAGGGTAGCAATTCTCACATCAGACAAAATAGACTTCAAAAACGGGGCCATAAAGAGAGACCCAGAAGGTCACTTCATAATATTCAAGGGAAGAATCCACTAAGAAGACATTAACATCGTAAGTATATATGCACCCAACATAGGAGCACCCAAATATATAAAGAAAATCTTAGAGGACCTCAAAAAATATTGACAGCAACACAATTATAGTAGGGGATTTTAACACTCCACTGTCAAAAATGGACAAATCTTCCAAACAAAATATCAACAAAGATATTGCAGCATTAAACAACACCCTAGATGAAATGGACCTAACTGATGTATATAAAGCCCTTCATCCTAAACAAGCTAAATATACATTCTTTTCAAATACACATGGAACATTTTCAAAGATAGACCACATGATAGGACACAAAATGAGCCTCAACAAATTAAGGAATATAGAAATCATACCAAGCATTTTCTCTGATCACACGGGACTACAATTGGAAAATAACCCCACAGGAAAAAAACCCCAAACACCCAAAAGCATGGAGACTGAATGGTATGCTATTAAACAACGAATGGGTCAAGATTGAAATTAGGGAAGAATAAAAAAGCTTCTGGAAACAAATGAAAATGAACTCACAACAACCTAAAACTTATGGGACACAGCCAAGGCAGGCCTGAGAGGGAAGTTCATAGCAATACAGGCTTACCTAAAGAAGATAGAAACATTTCAAACAACCTAACCTGACACCTGCAAGAACTCGAGGAACAACAACAAAGACAACCCAGAGCAAGTAGAAGGAAGGAAATAACCAAGATCAGAGCAGAATTAAATGACATAAACACTAAAAGCACAATTCTAAGGATCAATGAATCCAGGAGTTGGTTTTTTGAAAAGATAAACAAAACAGACAAACCTTTAAGTAGGGTCATCAAGAACAGAAGAGAGAGGACCCAAATAAACACAATCAGAAATGAAAGAGGAGAGATTACAACTGATACCACAGAAATAGAAGGAACTGTAAGAAATTACTATGCAGAATTGTATGCCAAGAATTTGAAAACCTAGGCGAAATGGACAACTCTCTAGAAAAA
>NW_028075971.1:0-546 GCF_014824575.4 Sturnira hondurensis
TTTGCAAGACCATGTCCTGTGCTCAGGGATGGCTGATTGGGGACGGAAGTCCGGGAGATTTATGGGCCTTGCCTCTGGGAAAAAGTTCCAGGGAGAGGGGACGGGCAGTGAAGGTTCAGCTGGTTTCCAGCAGGATGCCTGTGGCTGTGCCTCAGTTGCTTCTGATGATAGGAAATCTCGAGGTCAGGTGTTTAGCCAGTGACACAAACTTTCTTTGTTCTAGCATAGGCTGTGGCTTAGGCCCTTAGGCCCAAGTCCCTGTGCATTCTAACAGCTACCATATTGGACAGCGCAGAGCTAGGGAATTTCAACAATGTCCTGGCTTGGGTTTTGCACTTGACCAATGGACTGGACTGTCGGGTTTTCTCTTAAGAGGGAGAAGAGGTGGGACTCTAGACCTTTCTCTTCTGAAGATAGGTCAAAGTATCCCTCATCCCAACCCCATTACAGAGGACCCCAAAGGAAAATCTTGAGACATCGGACAGCAAAGTCTTAAAGCGATGTGAAAAATTCCTAGGGCTGAAAGGCAACATGGATGGCAATCCA
>NW_028075972.1:0-1655 GCF_014824575.4 Sturnira hondurensis
TCAGCCGAATGCTGGCCTACATTGAACAGGAAGTGTAAGTAAAGGTTTCCCAACTGAAGGGGAGAGGGAAGGAGGAAAATAAATCTAGCAAGCCGAGGCAAACTGAGGTTCCTGTGCTACACTGCTCTGGGAACAGAGAAATATGGAGAACAAGAGATAAGGATCCAGAAGAGCAGAGTGGTGGTTGGGGAACGAAAGGGAGGAATGATTCGCCACAGGACAGTGATTCTGCGTGTGGCGAAGACCAGCAGCAGGGCATCACCAGCAAACTTGTTAGAAATACAGTTTCTTAACCTGCCACATT
The DNA here is from genome assembly GCF_014824575.4 of Sturnira hondurensis. Lineage (NCBI taxonomy): Eukaryota > Metazoa > Chordata > Mammalia > Chiroptera > Phyllostomidae > Sturnira > Sturnira hondurensis. The sequence continues at coordinate 305 of NW_028075972.1, forward strand.
AGTGACTTGGGAGGCCAGGGCCCAAGCGTCTGTGTCTTAGCAAGCCCTCCAGGTGAGGCTGGCTGGTGGTCAGGTTGCACCAGTGAGGTAGGAGTGGAGCAGAAGGAGCAGGGGGTCCAAAGTTCAGGGGAAAAATGAGTGATGAGGGCGGGAGCCACAGCAGGATTCACCCAGAGTTTACAAAGTCCTTCTTAAGAATAATTGTTAAAGGAACTAACCCCAGGCATATATCTCTCCCAAACAGAATTGGTCCTGATGGCTTAATCAAAGTGAGTGACTTTACCCAAAATCCCCAGGTTCGGCTGGAGTGAAAGCACATGTTTGGAATTTTAAAGGAAGATGCAGAGATGTTTGTGCTTCAGAATAACTGAACCCTATACACCATCCAATGTCCGTTTTCTTGTACAACTGGTGCGCACTAATAAACAGTTAGGCAGACACGAAATCAGAGATGTGTGGACTTAAGATGTGAAATTATTGGAACGAAACATCTTAATAGAAGATTGGTGTTCTTCCCACACAGACACTAAGTGTGAGTGACTGAGGAGGCATGGATAGGAAATGCCTCTCAAGTCAAAACCAGGCTGTCAGATTTTCAAAGACAGAACGTGAACCAGACACAGTTTTGATGTTTTCTGATTGTTAGACATAACTTAGGTGACTATCTTTTACATGGTCAGTCAGTGTTTTTACCACTTATTTCTCCATTTGTTGGTACGATTCTAGTCATTCATTGCTTGCCCTCACTCACCAATATTTATTGAGATGGGGGCTGTATGCCAGATAAAATGCAGGATGGCAGGTGAATCTGAATTTGGGATAAACGATATTTCCTTCCCCCCCCCACTAAACCTGGCAACTCTAGGCAGCATCTATGCTGGCTTCTGGGCACACACGAATAAATCATATCTGAATTCTGCCTTCAAGGAGCTCACTGTTTCACTCTAAGACATAAACGTAAGTCACTTCAAGGGAAATGGCCCTGAAGGGTACTAACGAAGTGTCTCAGAGATCAGTATTAAAGTGTTAATATGAACAGATTTTTCAGACACCATAGACACACGAAGTGGGGCCCTCTTGGAAAAATCCCTGCATGAGCTAAAGTCCAGCTGACAAGGTCAAAGAAAGTTTTTCTTTCTCCCATGAGACAGATGAGATCCACAGGCCTTGCAGCTCTTGTCCCTAAGGCCAGGTGTGCCAAGGTTGCTGGGTCCCTTCTATCTGTAATGCTACCCCCTCTTAAAAGTTACCTTTGCATAAAAATCATGGTATCTTATGCATACATCCTCTACAGAACTGGGGAGAAACTTGTCCATTAGTGTCTAAATAAGCAGAAGAAGATTGTGACAGG
>NW_028075973.1:0-512 GCF_014824575.4 Sturnira hondurensis
GAGGTACTTTAAAATTCACTTCCAGTTTTAATCTTTCTCCATAGCCATTTAAGTTTGAGCCTTTAGCTTTGTTAATTCATTTTCAATTTTTAATGCATTTTTCATTATCATACAGTTTTTTGAAATATATTGTCTTTGGATGTCTAACTTCCATTCTCTGTCGTCATGTTAACCATTTTAAAATTCCCATTTTAATAATAGTCTCAACAGGGAGAGGTTATGAATGTGCAATCTGTCACCTCGAATTAGCAGTTGCTAAGAGCTTTTCAGAGTTCACATACCAGTCTCCCCCCTAAGATTTGGGAAGAAAGTAGAAGAGGTGACACAGAGTTTTGAGTGCAGGGGGACTTGAGACATCGATATTCTGGCATAGTTGAACTGGCATTTGGTGACATACTCAAGAGTGCACAATTCAAAACTTGGAATTGTTTATTCCTGTACTTTCCCGTTTAATATTTTTAGACTGTTGTAGACTGCAGGTCACTGAAAAACTACAGAGGTAGGGGGCACTC
>NW_028075974.1:0-924 GCF_014824575.4 Sturnira hondurensis
GGCCCTCAGCACTGCTCCCCACCACTGTCCTGAGGTGGGAAAGCTCAGAAGGCAGCCTCCAGAAACAGGGTTCCCAGAGGCCCCAGGAGCCCCCAGGACTGTGGCGGCTGGACTCTGCCCCACCCTGGGTCCTGGTAATAGGCACCAGGGGCTCCAGTTCTGTCTCTGGCAGCTTTGCTTAGTTTTAATCATTTTTATTGTGGAAACGTGGTGGTTGGAATTTGAGGTGGGAGAGATGTTGGTTCTCTTGGTGCCCACTGTTTCTAACTCTGCTACGCCGCAGTACATTACAGTGAACCCCTTCACCTGTCCACATGAAGTTTCTCGTTCATAGTTTTAACCTTGGTTTACTTTGGACAATGTGGTGGACGGCACCATGCAGTTCCGATGACTTGGAGACAGTGGTTCTGGTGCCCAGAGCCTCCTGGTTGGGTATCTGGTGTGGGCTGGCATGAGTTCGCCCTTGGAGGCCCAGATGACCATTTCCTTATCTCAGTGGCCATGGGTAATAAGCGGTGGCTCAGCACAATCATTTCTTTTCATTAAACTCTATTCTGAGATAATTGCAGATTTAAAGCTGCTTTTTAAGAAAGCTATTTGTATTTGTAAATAACTGTAGACTTACTTTGAATTGCAAATATAGCACAGAGTCCTGAGCACCTCCCACTTAGCATGTCCCCTGGGGACATCTTCAGCACCCCTGACACACAGTGAAAACAAGAACCCAGTGCAGGCAAGTGCCGTGTGCGGAACCACAGGCCCAGCTCCCCTGTCCCCAGTGTGTGCACTGTGGCTGTGGGTGCGGTGCCGTCACTGTGAACGAGCTCTCTCGTGAGGCCCCATCACAGCCACCACTCCTACCCTTTCCTGATTCTGACTGTGGCTGCTGGGTTCTCCAGCTCTTCAATTTTGTCATTCTGAGAA
>NW_028075975.1:0-635 GCF_014824575.4 Sturnira hondurensis
TAAGGAAGCAAAAGGCATCTAATGAGAATTGGGAAAGAAAAAAAGAGAATCTCCGCCAAGATGGAGGCATAGGTGGAAACACTGTGCCTTCTCCCACAACCAAGTTTGAATACAACAAAGCTTTGGAGAAACAAAGACACAACCAAAGGACAGAAAATTGAATTATACAGAAGTCCGACTACATCTAACTGTTCAACGGGGACGGTAAGAGGGGCGGAGCCAGCAGCGAGCAGGGTTGGGCAGGACAGGGCCCCTGACCCAGGCGCTCAGGCAGACCAGAATCAGTTGGGGTGTGGGGCAGACTGACCATGGTCACACATTCGCACACTGTGAGACAGACCACGCAGGCCCCAGGGGGCGAGGGCTGACGGCGGTGGCACACTCGCGTGCAGTGGGATGAAACTCGTGGGCCAGGTGATGACAGCAACTGCGGCACTGGTGAGGGCCATGGCGGCACGCGGCAGACGGGACGCCAGAGCCCCTCTTTGACCCCGCACCCACATACAACGTCACAACCCAGCGACTGAGTTGCCCTGTTCTAGTGAACACTTTAGGGCTGTGATCCTGCTATGGAACAGGCACGAACAACCTGAAAGATGGCACAAGAAGAACTCAAAGTCCCAGAGCCAATAACT
>NW_028075976.1:0-987 GCF_014824575.4 Sturnira hondurensis
TCTGAGAGCTGAGGGAGGGCAACAACAACAACCCTGGAAGAGAACTAGTCACCGGCACCCTCTCTAACCAGCAGAGTGCAAATTGGAAAGCACCAGGAGAGATCGGTTTGCCTGTAGTGGCAGAGAGAGGAGTGGGCATTGGGAAGCAAGCCAGAGAGCTCTGATAACCCATGGAGTCAGGCTGTGGTTGCCAGTTTGGGGAACTGAGCAGCCCGGCAATCCCAGTAGCCTGAGCCGGCTCTCCTACAGTCTTGGGGAGCTTCGGTATACTGGCAGTGCCCCTGGAAGAGCACCAGTCACCAGCTCCCTCCCTACCCAGCCGGGCGCAGACTGAGAAGCACAGGGAGTCTGGTTGTGGTTACTGGCTTGGAGGTCTAGGAATCCCCGTGCATTCCCGGTAGCGTGCATTCCCGGCGCTGCACATTCCCGAAAGCAGGGGATTCCAGGCGGCGCTCACACAGCCTCGGGGAGCTGCAGGCTACTGGCAGGGCCCCTGAAACAGCGCCAGTGGGGAACTGAGAGCTTGGGACTTGGGCTTACGCTCCCGCAGTCTCCGGGAGCTGCGGACTACTGGCAGGGCCCCTGAAACAGCGCCAGTCGCCAGCTCCATCCCTACCCAACTGGGCTCAGACTGAGAAGCACAGGAGTCAGGCTGTGGCTGTCGACTTGGAAGAATTGTGAGTTGCCCAGTGTGTGCTACCACAGCACTGGGAAAGGTCCAAGCGCAAGCCTGCGAGACCAGGAAAGCCTGGCTGGGAGTTCTTGCCCTCACGCCAGGCCAGAGCTGGGAAGCCTGGGGAAAAACCTGCTCTCAGTGGGACAAAGGAGAGCGGCACCCTTCTGGATCTTGGGAGGGCATTGGCGAGGCCAGCTAAGTTCATCGAGATGAGAGAAAGGCCACACGAATAGCCCATCAGGCTTCTGCAGCTAGGGAGGCCAGAAGAAAAGGTTTGACCAGCTGGAAACCAATAAGAGGAGTAGGTGGAA
>NW_028075977.1:0-569 GCF_014824575.4 Sturnira hondurensis
TCTGACTCCAAGGGTGTGACTCTGCGAGCAAAACCCCACCTAGAGAGTTAGTAGCAGCTGATTCTTCTCATATTGTTTATCATAAGTTTATTAAGACATAACTTGCATGCCATAAGTTTCATTGGTTCATTCATACAATACAATATCATTTAGCATATTTAGAGTGGTATTACCCTTCCATACTCTGTTTTTAAAATATATTTTATTGATTATGCCATTACAGTTGTCCCATTTCCCCCATTGATTCCCCCTCCACCCTGAAAACCCTCTCCCACCCACATTCCCCTCCTTTTAGTTCATGTCCACATGTCACAAGTTCCGTAGATTCTACATTTCCCATGTTATTCTTGCCCTCCCCCTGTCTATTTTCTACCTACCATCTATGCTACTTATTCTCTATATCTTCACCCCCCTTCTCCTCCTCCTACTCCCCTGTTGCTAACCCTCCATGTGATCTCCATTTCTGTGATTCTGTTTCTGATCTAGCTGTCTGCTTAGTTTAGTTTTGCTTAGGGTGTGTTGTTAATAAATGTGAGTTTGCTGTCCTTTCACTGTTCATATATTTTGTC
>NW_028075978.1:0-831 GCF_014824575.4 Sturnira hondurensis
GTCAGCATTCATCCCCTGGGGAGTGTAGGGGGAGGAGTGGGCCTCCGACCTTACTTCTCTTCTTCCAACCATTTCACCTGTGTACTCTGTGTATGCCCATGATAGGACAGTAGTGTGGTGTTCGTTACACTGTTCTTTGTAAGAGCCATCAACCCTAAGGCCAGTTAAAGGACGGAACAAAGAAAAAGAAAACATAAAAGCCTCATTAACAACTGACTCCACTCTTCCCCCGAGTGAACAACCTCGAGACTGACCATTTCTAATTTTTCTCTCCCCCTACCCACACCTCATCACACTACCAAACGTGGTGGGATTCTCCTCAACCGAGGCCGTCTTTAAATAACCCAGGTCTGTTGTGAAAGGCTCCCCAGGGCCCTGGTCGGGTTGCTCAGCTCTTTGCGTGTCCCCCCACGCAAAACGTTGTAGATTCGATCCTGCTCAGGGCACAGGCAGGAAGCAAGCAATCCATGTTTCTCTATCACATCATTGTTTCTCTCTCTCCCTCTCTCTAAAATCAATAAATACATCCGCAGGTGAGCAGAAAAAGCCATGACCCCTAGGCATGTTTCTTATAAGTCTCTCTGAATATACTTCTCACACACCCGTCTAACCTCTTCACCACCCTGCTCCCAACAGTGCAATTGGCTAATTTTGTTCTAAACCAAGGCCAGCATTCCCAGTGTGACATCAGCTCTCTCTACAATCTCCATCGCATTTGCTCCCCATCCTGACATGACAATCTTTGTGTCGCTGGCCTTCCCTGATTTTATATTGTTTCAGGTCTTGGTATTTTTGATACATATGTAACTGAAGGAAATCATTTCTTCTGAA
>NW_028075979.1:0-693 GCF_014824575.4 Sturnira hondurensis
CCTTGGCTCTCCTTCGCTCCCCACCTTCCCACTGCGTCACAGGGGGACCAGCTCGGGGGCTGCAGGCCTCTGCTCCCGTCTGAGTGTCCCATATCGCACGCAGCTGGTCTGAGGGCTGCTGCCCTTTGGCGCCCCCAGGGCCACTCCTGATGGAGGCAGAGACGGGTTGACCACAGAAGGGGGTGACAGACCTTTAGAAGTGCTGCTTTTTGTGAAGCCTCTGCTTTAAAATGATCCAGAAGAATTCATGGCATTTTCTCTTTTTTTTCTTAAGATTTTATTTATTTATCTTTAGAGAGGAAGAGAAGGAGAGAAGGAGAGAAATACCAATGTATGGTTGCCTCTCATGAGTCCCCCGCTGGGAACTGGCCTGCAACCCAGGCATGTGCCCTGAGAGGGAATCGAACCACGATCGTGTGGTTTGCAGGCCCGCGCTCAATCCATTGAGCTACACCAGCCAGGGCCATGGCGTTTGCGATAACTCAGTTTTCACTTCCCTAAAAACCGGAGGAGTGAGGGACCTGCCTTCAGTTGGTTTGTGGAATCAAGAGCTAGTCCACAAAGTCTTTACGTGAGACAGACAACACAGGCAGACATCACTGCAGAGGGCGCCCAGAGGGACCACTCTGGCTGATAGGCGTCCCCCCCTGCCCGACAGGCGACCCCCTGCCTGACCATGTGTGTGTAGCCCCG
>NW_028075980.1:0-4848 GCF_014824575.4 Sturnira hondurensis
TTCATCAGCCATTTCCCCTGAGTCCTCATTCAGCAGATAAAGCATCTAGTCATAGTTTATGAAGGCACTATTGAGGATGATGTGAGTGAAGGTTGTCTGAGTTTGTTAAGAGGGTGGGATATGAGGGTCTTGTGATACTTTATTTGAAGTCCATTTGGTAGGAAATGTGTACCCCCATATTATCTGGGGATTTCTGTGATGCTGTTTAAAATCAATGGACTTCATGAGAAAGATTAACTCCTATAATGTGGGGGAGTTTTCCTGCATTACAATTGAATGCCTGCAGGAGACTGATGGGACCCTCCTGCTTGATGTCCTTGGAACTGAAACATCCATGTGACCTGTGGTCCTGTGGTCTCCAGAAATCATGGCACACGGGTCCCTCCTGCACCTCAGGCTTGAGTCTTTGAACTGGAACTAACTTTGAGACTCCTGCGTGATCCTCATATCACCCTGTTTCTTCAAATTCCCCTGAACATCCTTTCTGTCATAATCTCATACTTCCTCAGAGGCACAGGGCAGAGGTGGGATGTTAGCCTCTGGCCCAGGAAGTCCAGCCTGATGCAGGTGAGATATAGAGTTGGTCCTGCTTCCCATCAGACTCAGAGAACCATCCACCCTACTGTCAACACACACACACACCACTTTCTACTCATTCTGCTGCTTCAGAATGTGCAGGAGACCATGACAGAAGACCATGAGCATGCTATGGAAATTACTACTGTTTGTCCTAACTCAGCAAAGCCTCTGGTCATAGGTGCTTCCTGTCCATTTCATCGATCACATGTTGACTCCTGTCACCTGAATTTGTTGTCCTCGTTATCTTTGCAGTGCTTCCTGCTTCCTGATCAGGAAAACAGGAAACAAGAACAAACTGTTTACAAGCTGAATTTTTGTGAAAACCAGAGAAATGGAATAGGAAACTTATTAAGAAAGGTGTGCACCATCTCCACATCAAAATATTTTCCAGGGGAGACAGTATTTAATGATCTTACAGGATTGAAATGTAATCAGGGCTGAACTCAGTTGGCTGGTATGAGATGTTATGAGGAGCTAGCTCTTGGGTAAGAACCTCAGGAAGAGTGTGACTGCCCCATGGGCATTTCCAGGCAATGGAATTTGGAAAGAGGGGAGCCTGGACCAGGGTTCTAAGCCACAGGGTTCCTGAGCTGAGAAGAGTCTGTGAGGGGGTATGTGAGGACAAGGATAGCAGGTGACTGATGTCCTTAGATGGTGCAGGGTACTACAAAGATTGGGTGTCTCTTTTAGAGAGATGCAATGTGGGTGCTATGTCATTAGGGCCCAGCACTCTCTGATTCATGGAACAACAATGAAAATGGGAATGCACAACCATCCAAGATTATCTTAACACACAGCACCATGATGCCCCAAATGGACCCTCCCATCTCAGTAGATTCTTTGTTCCCATGAATTTTCACTTTATTGAGTCCCCCCAAAAGGCAACCAACCTTTCTCTCTGTTCTCACCTGTCAGAGAGAAAATGAGAATACCTTCAACAGATTCCACTTCTCTGGGACTCGTGGTCTCTAAATCTCTGGGAAAACTGGGGCACAGAGGCACCTGGGGGTCACCTGAAATATGTCTTTAGACAATGTGACAAAATAGGTGAGGGAATGAAGGGCATGTCCTGTCTGAGGGCCTCTGGGACACATGGGGCACACATCACTGGGTTGGCCATAGACATGGATGGGGGATCAGTGCTCCTGAATGTTGGGGGACAGGGCAGGAGTGGGTTACAAGGCATAGGTGTGTCCTTGGGCACAGGCGTGCTGCCCCTGGAGGAGGCATTCTTATGGCTTCTCTCACTCAGAATCCAGCTCCCTTTTATTCATGCTAGTCAGAACTGGCCAGTGTCCAGGACTCCTCATAGGTGCCCCCCAGCACCTGTAGGGCAATGGTGCCACCCTTGTCACAGATGCCACATCGATCTCATGAGATTGCACTAACCCCTCACTCTCATCTCTCTTATTGACAAAGATGATCACCTCGGATATTTGTCACTTGAGGAAATCTCACTTACAGTCAATGGATGTCCTCATTCTGTCAGATGTGCCCCAGTCCTCATGGTGCACTATCAAATAATGACGACTGTAGTGGGAAGTTTTGTGTGTGTGAAGGTTGTGAAAGACTTGGGCAAGCAAAGTTTGTTTTAAGCATTTAGCATGCTGTTAAATTCCATCATGGGTTTCTCCTCAGTTTAGTGATTTAATGAAAGGTACACTTGCTGTGCACTTTCATTTCCCTCCATCTGTAACCTGGGCCAATCATGATCTTCCAGCCCCCTTCCTAGGACATCAGCCACAAAATTCATCCCCATTCAGAGTCACAAGTGTACTTGAGGTTGACAGTTTCCATACTGACCCTCTATGACCAGGAAAAAGGCACTGCCATCCACATACCTCTCAGAATACCTGCTGGCCCAGTCAGTGCCTGTGTCTCTCTGAGAGAAGGTGACTCCTAGGTCTCAAGGCCTCATGTGATCTAGGAAACAGAAAGGCCTTCTGAATATCTCATCTGTAGAGGCAGCTGCACTGCCATGTGTGATGTGAGACAAAGGGAAGGATACTGTGCATGTAACACCTGGTTCAGTGTAGGGCCAGGGCTGGATTTCTGGCCACAAGTGTTAACTAGCATGGCCCTATAACTCAGCTTGAATTGGACAAAGATGACACCTGCACTACCACTTGCAGGACCAGGGGTCCTAAGCCAAGTCAAGGTATAAAATGTTCTCTATTTTGCTCCTATTTTACATAGAATTTTATACCATATAATATTTTATACAAAATCATGAAACAATGGATCTGGAAACAATGTTTCCAACATGGAAACAATGAATCTACTTCATGTGTTTCTTTGGACTTGATATGTTTGGGCATAAATTGCATCTGTTTTAATATCCACTTGAATTAAATACTACATGGAATTAAAATAGTGTGATCCTTCAACCAGTCCATCTTTAATTTTTGAATGTAGAAACAAGGGTTGTTCTTTGATATGATTCAAAGTTGCCTCATAACCCAACTGCTCTCCATCGTAGAGTATCAGAGAAGAAATCTGCTCAGGACCTTGAAAGAAATGAGGCAATGATCTCAGTTCCTTCTCGATTATGAGAATTGAGTCCCCAACACACATACTTCAGTCCTTTTAAAAAAATATCTTATTTATTTATTTATTTTCAGAGACAGGGGAAGGGAAGGAGAGAGGGAGAGAAATATCAGTGTGTGGTTGCCACATGAAATATCATGTGTCCCCCACTGGGAACTGGCCTGCAACCCAGGCATGTGCCCTGACTGGGAATCGAACTGTGATCGTGTGGTTCACAGGTCTGCACTCAATCCACTGAGCTACACCAGCCAGGACGTACTTCATTCTCATTCCCCAGGTAAGTCTTCCCCTGGGCTGTGGGGCTTACAACTATTTGTGCACAGGGGGATGACTTAGCTCAGGAAGGCCGAACTGTGCTCTAGGGAAGGTCAGCTTGCTTTCTGTCCTACTTTGCCTGTTGAAAGCCCCCCAGAACGAGTGTCTCAGATGTCAGGCATAGGATTAAGGGATGGTGGTGGCTGAACTTAACTGACAGGAACTGATGCTTCTTGTCCTCAGGTGTCGTGTTCCAGGTCCAGCTGCAGGAGTCAGGTCCAGGATGGATGAACCACTCACAGACCCTGTCCCTCATCTACTCTGTCTCTGGATTGTCCATCACAACCAGTGGTTACTGATGAAGCTGGATCTGCCAGCTCATACGGAAGGAGCTGGCATGGATTGAGTACATATGTTCAGATGGGGGCACTTACTATAGACCAGGCTTCAAGAGCCGCACCTCTATTTCCAGAGACACATCCAAGAACCAGTTCTCCCTGTACCTGACCTTTGTGACCACTGAGGACACAGATGTATATTACTGTGCAAGAGACACAATGAGGGATATAAAACATCAACCCAGACAGAAATCTACCCGAGGGAGACAGGAGGACTGGGCTGCAGGTGAACTCAGGACACCGGGGCGGGGGGCAGTAAAAACTGCACTGACACTGCTTCACAGACTCTGACTCCCCAGGACCACTTTTCTGGCTCCTCTGTTCTTGCATCAGCACCTGCTTCTACTCCTGGGGAAACACCCATCCAGTGCCAAACATGGTACTGCCCTCATGGCTCCTGGCTGTGCTTTCAGAGAATGAGCACCTGTGAGCTGTAGATCAGACTGACACCCCCACACACACACACACAAGTCAGGTCAGTGTTGCGTACACTAACTGGAAGTGGGTACCCTGGGTCTGACCCTCTGGATGACAAGCTAGAAGCTTCTCCCAATTTTCCATGCAGGATCCAGGTGCTGGGAAAACAGGAAACAAAAGGTCTGGAGCATTTCTGTCTACATTAATCATGTTTGCTTTTGTTCTTTCATTGAAGTACATCAATCACTTGATTACAGTGAGACAGGGGATCTTGCCCAAATACTTGGCACTGGGCAGAAGAGAGACCTGGGGTCATTATCATGAAACTGATAACTATGCATCTGTTTGTGTTAGATTTATTGAGCTGTACAAGTGCAATAGAATTAGGACCAAATACTCAGTTGGAACCTGCAAGCAAGGATCTTGAGGACATCAGAGTCCCCAAAGCCACTGGAGTTTCCGATGACAAGAGTGTCATCTGAGTCAGTGCGTGTGGCATCTCCAGTGAAGAGACTTCCTGTTGGATTCACAGTGTTCTGGTGTGGGGCTTGGTGTGGACTCACTGGGGTTTACTAAGACCAGTGCTCTTTATCCTGAGATATCTAAAACTAGGTGCCCCTAACAGAGCATCCTGAAGTCAGAGTGCAGCCTT
>NW_028075981.1:0-1430 GCF_014824575.4 Sturnira hondurensis
GGTTAACAATGAACATTTACAGCACATAGAGATGGTGGGTGGCCTGGGGGGACGAGATTATAATGTGGGGTTCTGCTGTCTGTTCTGGGGGAGGTTGTACCTTGAGGAGTGTGGAAAAAAGGGATTACCCAGACATTTCAAAGACGTGTTATCTTTGAGACAAATAGCTGAACTGAGACAAATGGCTGAACGAGCAAATGTCTGGGACAACTGAGCAATGAACAGCCAGACGATACACCAGACCCTATGCTCCCTAACTAAAGATACCTGAGGGTGGATGGTTTAAGTCACTGTAGTCAGGGAGGTAGAGGACACAAAGCAGTTAGGTGCAGACTAATCCAAAATGGACTGAAAATTGATCAGAAAAAGACCCCAAGGCTCATTATACCATCATTATGATGAAAATTGACCCACAAAGATGTGAAAAGACAACAGACAGGCTCAGTTAAGGTAAAGGTTGACGTTTGTCAAGGAAAATACTGGCCTAGGACATGACTACCTATTAGTTAGGGAAATTTAATATCAGACAGCCTCATGCGGTTACTGTAGGTCTCTGAGCTTGTAGGGTCCACCATGCAGGGCCCCCCGAGCTTGTCAGGGTTAGTGTGTGGCCCCTCTTTCGGCCACACGAGAATGGACCTAAGCAGCGTGGTGTTTGGGCTCAGCATGGCCAAACACTGGGTTCTAGGCCCACCACAGGCTGCCTGTGCTCTAGTCCCCACTCTGCTACTCGTCTTGTTATGGGCCTCAGTTTCCTCCAACAGCCTGGGTACCTGAATGACTGCACGGAAGAAGGCTGTTCACCTGTTCACTACTCATACATAACACAAAGGAATTTCTGCTGTGTATGAGCTTTACATGCATTGGGGGCTTTTTGTTGTAGCAGCTGGCCTGTCCTAATTAATACTGCATTCTAGGGCAATAGGCTGGTCATTTATTGGGGAGCAAGTGCTGTGCTGATTTCAGGGGAGGGCCAAAGTGGCCTGTAATGTTGTGACTTCTATGAAATATGTATTTGGTCTTCCTCCTGTTTCTGGCACAATGGTCGTAAAATGCTTAGAATTTCCTAAGCTTGACAAGAGCAATGGGAGCATCTTTTGTTATAATATTTGGTCTTTTGTCCTTGGCTCCTGAATGATACCAGAGCCATAAAGGCAAAAGGAGTGTCATCTTGTACACCTGAAACTAATATAATGTTTTGTCAGCACTTAAATGAAAAAGAGCTTTACATTACAGAATGAAATTTTTTTTATTTTTAAATTTTATTTTACTGATTATGCTATTAGAGTTGCCCTGAGTTTTCCCCCTTTGACCCCTCCAGCCAGTACCCCCGACTCCCTCAGGCAATCCCCCATGAACTGTTGTTCATGTCCATGTGATAGGAGACTCAAGAGTTTAAAATTTTTAGTTTAGGTAATAGCTAATAAGCT
>NW_028075982.1:0-574 GCF_014824575.4 Sturnira hondurensis
AGGCTTTCCTCCCTTGCTTATGTACATGACCATTTTCTAATATTGTGACACAAAGAATCCCTTCTTTGTTTCTCTGTGTCCTCCTCTCCACTTCTTAAGAGGCTGGTCCTATGGGTGTGAGACCCACATCACTGAATTCACTTAATCATGGTTAATTAGTTACTGAAGGACTGCCTGATGTGAGGAACCGAATTTGTGGTAGGAATCACTGACAGTGGCAATGCCCAGACAGGCCCCCAATGACAGCCAGGGCAGTATTGGACTGAGTCTTTGCAGAAGTCCGAGGAGGGCTTCATAGTGCAATTGGCTCATGGGTTCAATGATGCCATCATCCAGTAAAAGGCACAAGTATAGTAGTTTGAGGATACCGTCCTGTACTGGTCTGAGGTGAGAGACAGACAGTCCCTGAGCCCAGAATAGACACAGGTGGGATCATGATCAAGACTCAAATCTAGGGCCTCAAGGTTTTCACATATGCACTCCCACACTAATCTCTACCTCCAAACCTACTAAATGAGTTCTTGTATGGTAAAAGTCCAGGCCTCACAAAGGTTCAGTCAAAGAGAAAAACAAT
>NW_028075983.1:0-716 GCF_014824575.4 Sturnira hondurensis
ACGCAGTGGGCAGAACGGCCCACGCCTGCCACTCGGCCCGCCGCCACAACCGGTGCTGCTGGGGACAGAGTGGGGGCGGCCGTGGACGGAGACGCAGGAGAGGAGGCGGCGGGTCACCCTGCGCTGTGCCGGCTCACGCCCCACCCAGCACCCAGAAATTAGGCGCCCTGGCTGCTGGTGCTGTCCCACTCTGCGGTGCAGACGCACCGTGAGGCCCATCCGCAGTGGCCCGCGGCCACACCAGGCGGCGCCCTCCGCTCTCCTGGGCCGCAGCGCCCACGGGTTGAGCAGGGATCACAGTGCAGCTCCTGGCCCCTCGGGTCTTTTCTTCATCCGTCTAGGTGTTTCTGTGAAGGTGACGCGCGGCTCGGAGGTGGCCACGACAGGTTTGAAATGCGGTGTTGTTGAGATCTCTTTCAAGCCCAGCGAGAAACCCGGGCAGCCTGGCCCCCAGAAACTCTTGGGCAGGAAGGAGAAAGACGCCATTGATGACGAGCCCAGTGCCCCCAACATGAAGGCCCAGGTGACAGCGGATGCGGTGACACCGCGGGACCCCACTCGGGGAGCAGGAAGTGGCCGAATCTGGCCGAGACTGTGCGCCTCCAGGGCAGCCGCTTTGCTGCTTCAACTTTGCCCTTTTATTTCTCTTTCCTTTACTCGTTCCTCAGCCTCTGTGTCCCCGCCGTCAGCCAGGCACTGCTCCTGGCACCGTGCTG
>NW_028075984.1:0-839 GCF_014824575.4 Sturnira hondurensis
TAATTTCTCCCTTCTAAGAAATTAGGCAAAACGTATCAACCTAAGAGAAGTGATTTTCCAAACAAATTTCTAGTTATTACTACACAGTGCGGCTTAAATGAAAACTGCAGCTTCTCGCTCACACAAGAGGCCGGTGGTTGGCATCTACAGCGCCCAGCAGGTATCTGTCTGCCAGGTGCTGCACAGGGCAGAGGCCACCTGCCAGACGAGTGGCCGGTGGAGCCCTGCCCACTTCTCCTGGCCCACCTGCTCCTGCCAAGGGCAGGCCAAATATCAGGGCTGCACCTGGGGCTTGGACTGCATGAAAGCCTTCGGAGCATTTAAAAAATGCCCCTGATTGCTCAACTCTGCTAAAAGGTGAAGAGTGAAACAAAAGCTGCTTCAACATCTGAATAAGTGGCCACCCTCCATCCTTGGGGCACCTCATGGAGATCAGAACTCCTGCCACTCACAGTTGAGATCAAAACACAGCATTGCCCTACTAAGGAAAATAAGAGGTGGGGCCGGAGCTAGGCTCTGATTACCTGGAGTGGTGTGATTGGGGTACCTTTGATGTTGATAAGCTGTCTGAGGGCCCTTCATTTCAGTGCCCTGTCCTTGGAGGTTTGGGCCAAGGCAAGCCAGTGTAAATCATTACCCAGAGCTCCAGACTGTGCTGGGGAGCGAGCTGTGTGAAGGCACGGGACCTCTGAGGCCAGGCAGCTGCAGATGCATTTCCCCCCCAGTGCCAGGAAAGGTTCAAATTCAAAAACAAATGTATTTATCACTTCCAACCGCTCAGCTCCACAGGGCAGGGCATCCTGCCTCAGGGTGGAGTGTCAGCTTGCAGTGGGAACAGT
>NW_028075985.1:0-817 GCF_014824575.4 Sturnira hondurensis
CTGATTTCTCCAAAGACACCCTGCAGAAAAGAAAGGGCTGGAAAGAAATATTAAAAGTCATGAAACGCAAGGACCTACATCCACGATGACTCTATCCAGCAAAGCTGTCATTTAGAATGGAAGGGCAGATTAAGTACTTCCTGGACAAGGTCAAGTTAAAGGAGATCATCATCACCAAACACTTATCATATGAAATTTTGAAGGGACTTATCTAACAAAAAGAAGATGATCAAAAATATGAACAGTGAAATCACAACAAACTCACAGCTATCAACAACTGAACCTAAAAAAATTACAAAAACAAAACCAAATTAAGCAAATAGCTAAAGCAGGAATAGAATCACAGAAATAAAGATTACACAGAACGTTGCCAGGGGAGCAGGTAAGGGAGAGAATGGGAGGGAAAGGTACAGGAAATAAGAAGCAAAAATGGTAGGTAGAAAATAGACAGCAGGAGGTTAAGAACACTATACGGAACGAAGGAGCCAAAGAACTTATGGGTATGACCCATGAACATGAACAAAGGTGGGCAAATACTAGTGGGAGGGGGATGCAGGGTGGAGTAGAATAAAGGAGAGAGAAAAATGAGACAATGGTAATATCATAATAAATAAAAAAAGTTAAATAAATGAAAGTCCACAGAGATTTTTTTTTAAAAAACTTATTTTCTTTTTGCTCACTCCCTCCATCCTTCCCTCCACCCCATTAGCTGCCATCCTGCTCACTTTGAGTCTGTCTCTGTTTTGCTTGTTAGTTCACTTATTAGATTCCACATATGACTGAAAGTGTTTAGATTTTCTTTCTCTGAATGGCTTAT
>NW_028075986.1:0-736 GCF_014824575.4 Sturnira hondurensis
TGCAGAAGAGGAACCAAAGCACGAAGGGCACAGGTACATTGGCTAAGGTCACGCCATGAGTAAGGACAGCACCTGGATTCCCACCAAGGCAGCCGGGCTTCAGAGCTACTGCTCCCCGAGAGGAAGCTGAGGCCAACGTGAACTCAATTCTATTGCTATTTTGTTTTTTGGAAAACTGACTAGTCACCTATTGGAACCAAGGGTATAGTGCACACGGTTCTCTCTGCACCATAAAATGAATGTTCAGGCCAGAAGTAAAAATAAACTTGAAGCCTGGTTTGGTCACTCACTACCCATGTGTCTCTGGGCACGTTACTTAGTTCATCAGCCTCAGTTTCCCCATTTGTAAAGTGAGGAAAACAATGCCCACCTTGCAGGGTTGTTCTCAAGCTGATATGGTTGTACAGTAAGTAGGTGGTTTGATAAGTAAAAAAGGAAAAATAAACAAATGAGACTACATTAAACTAAAAAGATTTTGCACAACAAAGGAACTATCAACAAAATGAAAAAACGACACACTGAATGGGAGAACACAGTCACTCATATATCTGAGAAGGGGTTAATATCCAAAGTTTTTAAGAGGGCCATCAAGGGACATGTATAAAGGATACATGGACAAAGCCAAAGGGTGCAGGATCAGGGGTGGGAGGTGTGGATGGGCGGGGCGGGGGAAATGGAGACAACTGTACTTAAACAACAAAAAAGAAACTTAAAAACTCAACACCAAAAAATCCCA
>NW_028075987.1:0-615 GCF_014824575.4 Sturnira hondurensis
ATTTATTCCCAGTGGCAGAGGTGATCCTGGGAATGAGCTCCACATGTGGCACTGACTGTGCTGGGGAGGAGGTAGAGGCCCTGAGATGAGAAGATGCAGGAACTAGGGGGCCAAGCTATTGACTGCTTGGTCCACGTGGATGGATGTTCGAGCCTCCCCTGCCTGCTCACCTCTTCCTGTTCCCTGCCTTGGGCCCCTTTGCACTTTTGTCTCCCTACTAGGACTTTCACAAAGTCGATATTTTTTCTGTGACCCCAGCTTCATACACTGTTGGGTCTGCAGTCTAACTCTGGACAAGCAGGTACGAGTGTGGTAGTGAGAGGGGCTGAGGTGGACATCTGGTTTCTGTATTTTGTTTTTTACAGTAAGTGTTCACAGGGCTTACTTGGAAAACTGCCTAAAGTGCTCACTGGGAAAATCAGTGCATTTTTGTGTCTCAGTCTGTATGAGTGGAGTTGCCTTCCCTCCACACTTCTTTAGGGCGTGTAGGTGTGCAGATTTGGCAGAAAAACCGAACATTCCATGGAGGTCCGTAGTGAGCACTGAACTATCTGTAACCGTGGTGCATAATATAGAACTCACCTCTGCAGGTATGAGGTGAGAATGCAGCTCCAC
>NW_028075988.1:0-503 GCF_014824575.4 Sturnira hondurensis
CTTCTCCCTTTCTGCACCCAACATTGGGCTCATACATGGAAACTAATGACTCTCTGTTGAATTACACTGAATTGGCATTTTCTCCCATTGTAAGAATGACATTTCCCAGGATATAATTTCGCTGCCTCTGGAAAGCCATCATGTCCCCGGGGTCTATATATGAGATGGGGAGATAAAAGGACTTGAGGAGACATGACTCTGTACTAAAGGATCATGAGCCTAATGAAAGACCAGCACCTGGACTGACTTGGCACTTGGAGAAACTGCTGAGGACGCATGTCAGACCAGCCTGGCCAAGTGCGCATCGCCAGGCCTCAGCTCGATGAATCAGTGGGTACCAGTCATGCCCCAGGCAGTGTTGGGAGGCTGGGCGCCGATGACTGCTTGGTGGTAATGTAACCGATCAGGCAGATGTGTAAAGACTGCTACAGAGCGGCTTCCGCCAAGGAAGCGAAGAGGAAGCCTGGAAGCTCTGGGTTGTCAGCAACAGGAGTTCAAGAAGC
>NW_028075989.1:0-939 GCF_014824575.4 Sturnira hondurensis
GGTCTCCTACTGTCCAATACAGAGGCCCCTGGTCACACATGGCTATTGAGCGTCCAGAATGTGGCTAATCCAAGTTGTGTTATAAGAGTAAACCGCATACTGGATTTCAAAGAATTAGTTAGTATCCCCCACAAAAAAAAAAACAGTAAAACCTCTCATTAATGTTCATACATGGTTTACATATCAAAATGATATATACTGGTTTCAATAAAATATATTGTTAAAATTAATCCCACCTGTTCCTTTTTCCTTTTTGAAAGTGTCTATTTAGGGAAGCTTAACACCACAAATGTAGCTCACATACTGAGCCGTGCTGGTCTACACCAAGAAAAAGACAAGTGCTTCCAAGCGCACCATGTGTCATTAGAGGAGAAGCGGATTGCGTTTTGGGCACACACACAGGGGGTGAGTGGTCAGCTTAGCTGGGGAAGACAATGTGAACAGGAAAGGCTTCCCGTTCACAGCAGAGAAGGCAGAGTGCACTTGCCCACACAACAGCCCTTTTCCAACAGATAGGAATCCTTTATATAAAACTGCCAAGCAATTAGCACTGACGTTTTATTTTATTTTATATTTTATTTATTTATCTTTAGAGGGGAAGGGAAGGAGAGAGGAAGAGAAACATCAATGTATGGTTGCTTCTTGTGCATCCCTGCTGGTAACTGGCCCCTGCTGGGACCTGGTCTGCAACCCACTGACGTTTTATTTTAGAAGATGCAATTCAGAGTAAGATTTTTTTTATTTTTTAAGATTTTATTTATTTATCTTTAGAGGGGAAGGGAAGGAGAGAGGGAGAGAAATATCAATGTATGGTTGCCTCTGGTGTGTCCCCTCCTGGTATCTGGCCTGCAACCCAGGCCTGTGCCCTGACTGGGAATCGAACAGCAATCGTGTGGTTCACAGGCCTGCGCTCAATCCACTGAGCTACACCAGCCAGAG
>NW_028075990.1:0-678 GCF_014824575.4 Sturnira hondurensis
TTTTTAGAAAGAAGGAGGAGAGAGAAACATTGATCAGTTGCCTCTTGTACACACCTTGACCGGGTATCGAACCCTCAACCTGGATATGTGCCCTGACTGGGATTCAAACCCTCAACCTTTTGATGTACAGGACGACACTACAATAAACTGAGCCACCTGGCCAGGGCTAATTTCCTCTTTCCCAGACTATTCTTTCATCCCACCTCTCATTACGGAGTACCCCTTTTCAAAACAAAGTTCTGCCCTGGCTGATGCGGCTCAGTAGATTGAGTGCAGGCCTGTGAACCAAGGGGTCGCCAGTTGGATTCCCAGTCAGGGCACATGCATGAGGTGCAGGCCATGTCCCCGGTGGGTGGCGTGTAAGAGGCAACCACGCATTGATGATTCTCTTCCTCTCTTTCTCCTTCCCTTCCCCTCTCCCTAAAAATAAATAAAATGTTAAAAAACAAAAACACCACCAACAAAAAAACACAAAGTTCTCCATGAACTACTTTTCCCTGTCAACCACTTCTTGCCAGAACTGATTATTAATTTCAACTACTGCGTATCTCTGTTAGGGTAACTCCCCATCTAGTCGTAACTCCTCCCTCTTCCCTTCTCCAGTTTCTGATCCGTTATTGCCTGAGGATAGACACTTCAGGGCCCTTTTGTATCCCTGTATTCTTCAGGAAAAATCAG
>NW_028075991.1:0-793 GCF_014824575.4 Sturnira hondurensis
AGAACAGGAAGTTATATTCAAGAAATGTATAAAAAATTAAATTTGTGAAGCTGTAATATATACTAAAATAGGACACTTTTAGAATTAGATAATATAAATAAAGACATAAAAATAGTAATAAAATTAATAAATTGTATAAATACATAGGTGCCAATTAGAAAAAAATACAATGTTCAGGACTTCTGCCAAGATGGAGGCATAGGTGGAAACACTGTGCCTTCTCCCACAACCAAGTTTTTAATACAACAAAGGTTTGGAGTACAAAGACACAGCCAAAGAACAGAAAATTGAATTATACGGAAGTCCGACAACAAGGAACCCTTCAACTGGGACGGTAAGAGGGGCGGAGCCAGCAGTGGAGCAGGGTAGGGCAGGAAAGACCCCTCCTGACCTAGGCTCGCAGGTTGCTCGAACCAGTCCGGGTGCGGGGCAGACTGACCCTGGTCACACATTTGCGCACAGTGAGAGAGACAGCGCAGGCCCCAGAAGGCAAACCCAGAGGCAGAGGGCCTGCAGTGGGATGAAACGGAGGGCCCTGGTGATGTGGCAGCGGCAGGAGGCGGCAGACTGGACTCCATTGCTCCTCTTTGACCCCGCCCCCAAATACAGCATCACAACCCAGGGACTGAGTTGCCCTGCTCTAGTGAACACCTAGGGCTCTGATCCTCATAACAGGCACAAACAGCCCAAAAGTTGGCGCAAGAAGAACTCAAAGTCCCAGAGCCAATCTCTAAGCAATCCCTAAGCAACCAAGAGATTGCCAGCCTCTCAGATGCACAGTTCAAGACACTGT
>NW_028075992.1:0-2447 GCF_014824575.4 Sturnira hondurensis
GTGGCCAATACCTTTGAAAGATAAAAATATAGTGTTCCAAGGTAATCTTGGCATGTTAGAATTCCCTCCCTCTCTCACAGCCTGCCTCCCTCCCTTTCTCTCTTCCTCCCTGCCTGTGTTCTTCTCTTCCATTTCATTTTGTGATGTTTTCAGTATATATTTGTGATTATAAAAATATGATAAAGATAAAAGACAAAATAATAAAAAAGATAATGAAGATATTTTTAAAATGAAAAAGTTATTAAAAATATTTTAATGATGAAAGAAGAAAATAAAGATATATCATATCATTCAAAAATTAAATCTTTCATTTATTGTAATTTAAATTAAATCCAAATAGATTAAAAAGTTTCAAACAAAATTTTAATTGATGTGGAAAATTTTCACCGTAGACAGGGTTAAATGTACATAGAAAAGCAGGAAATATATGTCAGTGATGTGTGTTTTCCGGAAATCACATTTTCATTCGAGTATCCATGTCAGTTCCCTAAGAATCTGCCTGCAACCTCAACAGGCAGGGAGTCATGACATTGAAGCCAGCTGGAGTACCACTCTGAGTATTCCAAGGTTTTGCTGTTGATTTGTTCTCTTTTCATAGACTACAGCTGTGCAGCTCCAAGATGTATATATTGCAATACGATTGCCATTGTAGTGACAATCAGTACCTCCCACATGTTAAATAATTAGCATGTTGTAGCCGTTATGTCCATGTAAGAAACATCCAAAGTAATAGAGAATTTTTTGAGTTTATTGAGCCAAACTGATAACAATTACCAGGAAGCAAAATCTCAACAAACTGAGAAAAATATTCTGGAGAATGACAGTTTTGTGGCTTATTTTATATGTTAAAATAAAAGGAGGTGATGTAAGGATGGTAGATTCAGGGGGCAGGAGAAAGCAAGGCAGAGACTGAAAAAGAAGCAAAATGGAGAGTGACACACTTTCAGGTTCGTGGGTACAGAATAGTTCATAGTATTAGTAATGCAGGACCCACAGCACTGGAGCTGGTTTGTGGGAGCAGGGTAACAATGAGGGGCTCTGTGGTCTCCTGCTGTGGTGCCTGTGGTGGTATCCCGAGGGGTCTAGAGCTTACTTTGCCATTCCAGAAGTGTGTTGTTTTAGATGCAAGAAGACAATAAGCTCACTAGAGGCAAAGGCTGACCTTTAGAAAGGAAGCTGCAGGCCTGGGATGTGGCTACCTGTGGTGACCCGCTTTTTAGTAAGAAATTTTTGTGTTCAGAGTCTCCCAGGTGATTACTCTTGTTCTCTGAGTTGGTAAGGCCCACAATGCAGGCCTTCTCTGAGCTTGTCAGGTTTAGTATGTGGGCCCCTTTTCTATCCACCGTTAGAAGAGTGAAGTCCTAGTCTCTTGGTAAGTTTTGTAACTATAGTAGAATTTTGTTGTCTATATTCACTGAACTGTGCATTAGAACTCTCGGACTTATTTACTCCTCGTTGCAAGTTTTCACCCTTAAACAACATCTGTCCTATTTCCCCACACCCCATCTGCTGGTAACCACCAATTACTCTCTGTTTTTATGCATTTGCCTTTTTAAGATTCTACATATAAGTGATACCATCCNCACTTGGCATAACATGGTCAAGTTCCATCATGTCGTGACTGGCAGGATGCCCTTCTTTCTCATGCCTAAATAATATTCCGTTGTACACCACATTATCAATCGTGTACCACATCTGCTTTACCATTCTTCTGTTGATGGGCACTTAGGTTATTTCCACATCTTGGCTGTTGTGAATAATGCTGCAATAAACATGGGAGTCCATATATCTCTTTGATACCCTGTATTTATTTCCTTTGGGAATAAACCCAGACATGGCATAGCTGGATCAGAGGACAGTTTTAGTTTAAGCTTTTGAGGAACCTCCATATTGTTTTCCATAGTGGCTGAACCAATTTATAGTCCCACAACAGAAATCACCTACATTTGGTAATACCCACCAATAATGGCATCAGACACCCTTTTGAAGGAGAGTAGAATCTCTTATGCTACCTGTAGTTATCAACAATTTTCTGCTCCCCTGGCTCTATAAAATATTTGAGACGTAACAAAGGGGGAAGGGTGTTAATTTCATTGTTTGAATTGGGGCTTTATGTTAGTGCTGAGAACTCATTTAATTCTCTTTTGATGGAGAGGGATATATTGCTCTCCTTTGGTAGAATCCAAATGAATGGCATCCCAGAAAAAAAACACACACATAATCAGGGGGTGCCTGCAAGTAGAAACAACAGGCGTCATTTCTCTGCTGGGCTTCTGCTTCAGCAGTAGACTTGCTCACCTTTCCTCTGTGCCCGTCTGAGCCGGGGTGAGAAGAGCTGGAAGAGCTGACAGGGCAGAGAAGGCAGGTGGGAATGCAGCAACCTGCTTAGCTACTACTTTGCATGAGAAGAATGTGTGGATTTCCAAGGAGAGAGACATTATTTATCT
>NW_028075993.1:0-3074 GCF_014824575.4 Sturnira hondurensis
AGGGGAATGAAGGGGGCGAATAGAACAACTGTAATGGTATAATCAATAAAATATATTTTTTAAAAAATAAAATAAAAAAGGAAGCTGGGACTCAAACGCAGGCACCCTAAAAAAAAAGAAAAAGATCAAAATTATGAACAATAAAATGGCAAAAAATACATATCTGTTAACAATTGAATTTAAAAATAAACTAAGCAAGCAAGAAGAACAGAGACAGAGTCAAGGATATGGAGAGTGTTTTAATGGTTGCCAGATGGGAGGTGGATATGAGGGAATGGGTGAAGAGGTGAGGGGATTAATAAGTATGAGTAGGTAGTTACAGAGTAGCTGTGGTGATGTAAAGTACAGAATAGGAAATGGAGTAGCCAGAAAACCTATATATATGACCCATGCACATGAACCATGCACATGAACAATAGTGTGGTAATCGCCTGAGGGAATTGGCGGGGCTGGGTAGAGCGGGGCAAAGGGGGGAAAACTGAGACCACTGTAGTAACATAATCAATAAAATATAATTTAAAAAAAGGAAAAAAACCAAAATGATTGAGCAAGTAGAACAATGACTCTACATCAAACTTTGTGTTAAGCTTGAACATTCCTCCGTGGAAACTATCCAGATGATTCAGAAGGCCACAGCTGTGGGCAACTGGTGATTGGTAGCTTCATCATGACAATGTGCCCATTGTGCATCATGTCTAATGTAGAGATTTTTTGATGAAACATCAAATCACCCAGGTGACTTCAGCCTCACTATAGCCCAGATTTGGCATCCTGTGACTTCTGGCTTTTCCCAAAACTAAAATCATCTTTGAAAGGGAAGAGATTTCAGACCAAGAGTGAGATTCAGGAAAGTATTACAGGGCAGCTGATGGTGACTGGGAGAACTATGTGAGCTCCCGAGGTGCCTACTTTGAAGGCAACTGAGGTGTCACTGTCCTTTGTGCAATGTTTCTTCTATCATGTATCTTCTTCAATAAATGTTTTTATTTTTCATATTACATGTTATGTTACACAGCTAGAAACTTTCTGGACAGACCTCATATCATATATGTATGATAATACACATGACCAAATAGTATTTATCTAAGGAATATAGGTTGACTTACCACCTAAAAATCAATTAATAACATTGATCATATTAATGGACTTTGAAAAATCATATGATCACCTCAATACAAAAGAAAAACCCACACACGATAGAGAATATTCGGTACACATTCATCATAAAATCTCTCAGAAAATTAGGAATAAAAACAACTTCCTTAACTTGATAAAGAATATGCTAAACCTACAGCTAACATGATATTGTAAAGAATGAAGGTTTTCCCAGTAAGACCAAGGACAGGACCAAAATGTCAATCTCACCACTTCTATTTAATATTGTACTGTAAGTGCTAACCAGTGAAATAAGTCAGGGGGAAAAAAATAAATGGCATACAGATTGGAAAGTAAAAGACAATATTATACTTATTTATAGATGATATAATCATGTGCATAGACTATCCATAGGAATCTACAAGAAACTACTAGAATTAATAAGTGAACTTAGCTAGTTTACAAAATACAAAAATTCATTATGTTTATATACAAGTAATGAACAATGGAAAATTAAAACTTTTAAAATACCACTTACAATAGCATCCAAATACATGAAATAGGAATACATTAACAAAATATATTCAAGACTTATATACCAAAAACTTCAAAATATTGCATTAAGAAATTAAAGAAGATATAAATAAATGCAGAGATACACCATATTCATGAATTGAAAGGTCCAACATTGTTAAGATACTGATTCTCCCCAAATTTATCTATATATTCAATGGAATCCAAGTAAAAATCCTATCAACCTTGTTTAAAGAAATTGATGAGCCATTTCTAAATGTTACATGTAAATGCAAAAAAAACTAGAATAGCCTAAATAGTTTTGAAAAAGAATAATAATGTTGCAAGATTTACATTATCTGATTTCAGGACTTGGTAAACCACTGGATATCCATAACGAAAAAATTCAGTTTTACCTTACCTTACAGAATGCACAAAAATTAGCTTAAAATAGATGATAGACCTAAATGTAAAACCTTTATAACAAAACAAAGGAGGGACTTCTGGCCAAGATGGAGGCGTAGGTGAAAATACTATACCTCCTCGCACAACCAAATTTAAGGACAACAAAGATTTAGAAACAAAAACACAACCACAACAGACAGAAAATTGAACTGTACTGAAGTCTGACAACAATGAACCATTCATCCAGACCGGTAAGAGGGGCGGAGTCAGCAGCCAGCGGAGAGGGGTCCTGGCAGGAAGAGGCGGTGGTTGGCAGATGCGGGTAAGGGTGCGCAAACCCAGTGAGGCATGCAAGGTGGTTGGCTGACCAGGGACACACATTCACACACAGAGAAACTAGGCAGGTTTAAAAACGGTCAGTGAGACAGACCGTGCAACCCAGGGCCCAGTTGATGGTAAATAAAGTCTAAAAGCACTGGTTGGAAAAGCTTTTAGGGGTTGAGATGCCAGGAGAGGCAACCAGCCTCACAGGAGAATTCACTGGAGAGACCCACAGGGTCCTAGAATGAACACAAGCCCACCCACCACCCAGGAACCAGCACCAGAAGGGCCAAATTTGTTTGTGGGAAGTGGCAGAGGGGACCAAAATCTGAGAGAGAGCACAACAAACACCATTGCTCCCTCTCTGACCCCTCCCCCACATACAACGTCACAACCCAACGACCCAGGTTGACCTCCCCATCACCCCGTGAACACCTAAGACTCCGCCCCTCATACATAACAGGGCAAACAGACGAAAAATGGCTCAATCAGAAAAACAAATCAAAGCTCCAGAGCCATTACTTTTAAGTGACCAAGAGATAGCCAACCTATCTCTTGCACAGTTCAAAACACTGGTTATCAGGATGCTCACAGAACTGGTCAATTTTAGCCACTAATAAGATGAAAAAATGAAGGCTACACTAAGTGAAATGAAGCAAAATGCACAGGGAACAAATAGTGATGGGAAGGAAACTGGGACTCGAATCAAGGGAGTGGACCTGAAGGAAGGAAGAAATGAC
>NW_028075994.1:0-766 GCF_014824575.4 Sturnira hondurensis
AGGTGAAAGGTGGTTGGGCAAAGCCCCCACAACCGTGCTCTTCCAGCAAAGAAACCAGGTTGAAAGAGCTGTTCCTTCACACTGAATCCAGCTTGGCGGGGAGTTCAGAGAGTTGTGTAACAATGTGTTTGCTGGGCCAGGCCCAGCATAGCTAATAGACTGGGGACTTTGCAGAACACAAAATTTGGGACTGCATATCCTGCAAAGTCAGTAGCCTGGGAGTTAGAAAAGCAAGAATCGAGCACCAGAGATTCTTTGCATCCAGTTAGAGCACCACCCCATACACAGTAAAAACATCTAGGAAGGGAAAGACTTGTCCATTCCTCTCCTGCAAAACAGACCAGCCAGTCTCAAAAGCTGCTGGGTGCATTGCCTCAGAGTAAAGAAAGGGAGACACCAAGAAGGGCCTTCCTAAATTTTTCTAAGCCACTATAAGAAATGCTGGCTCCTCAGGCTCTATTCCACTGGAACCAGCTGAGTAGAGAGTGCAGAAATTGGTGCAACAAGGGGTATAAAATCACCCCCATCACTCCTTCCCAGCCTCCACTCTTAAACAGAGCTTTTATCAGCATCAGGCAGGAAAGAGCTGACCCTTTTATACAGATTGGCCCCTCACATGAAACAGATAGCTAGATAACTTATCAGAAACTATACATTGTTGGAAATAATCTGGAACAGACCAAGACTTGTGGTACAGAGGCAGGGAAACACACCCACCATCTTCCCTGAAGTATGAACAGCACCTCCATGGGAATATTCAAGGGCC
>NW_028075995.1:0-1472 GCF_014824575.4 Sturnira hondurensis
TGATCACAAGGGACTGAAATTGGAAACCAACTCCACAGGAAAAAACCCAAAATACCCAAAAGCATGGAGACTGAATGGTATGCTATTAAACAACGAATGGATCAAGAAGGAAATTAGGGAAGAAATCAGAAAGCTTCTGGAAACAAATGAAAATGAACTCACAACAACCCAAAGCTTATGGGACACATTGAAGGCAGTCCTGAGAGGGAAGTTCATAGCAATACAGGCTTACCTAAGGAAGATAGAAACATTTCAAACAACCTAACCCGATACCTGCAAGAACAACAACAAAGACAGCCCAGATCAAGGAGAAGGAAGGAAATAACCAAGATCAGAGCAGAATTAAATGACATAGAGACTAAAAGCACAATTCTAAGGATCAATGAATCCAGGAGTTGATTTTTTTAAAAGATAAACAAAATAGACAAACCTTTAAGTAGGCTCATCAAGAAAAGAAGAGAGAGGACCCAAATAAACACAATCAGAAATGAAAGAGGAGAGATTACAACTGATGCCACAGAAATAGAAAAGATTGTAAGAAATTACTATGCAGAGCTGTATGCCAAGAAATTTGAAAACCTAGGTGAAATGGACAAATTTCTAGAAAAATATAATCTTCCAAAACTCAATGAAAAAGAAGCAGAAAACCTGAACAGGCCAATAACAGCAAATGAAATTGAAGAAGTAATCAAAAAACTCCCATCCCACAAAGCCCTGGACCAGAGGGTTTCACAGGAGAATTCTACAAAGCATTTAAGGAAGAGCTAACCCCAATTCTTCACAGACTATTCCAAAAAATCCAAAAGGAGGGGAAACTCCCCAACTCTTTTTATGAAGCCAGCATCTCCCTAATTCCAAAGCCAGATAGAGACACAACAAAGAAAGAAAATTACAGGCCAATATCACTGATGAACATAGATGCTAAAATCCTCAATAGAATATTGGCAAATTGCATCCAACAATACGTCAAAAAGATCATACATCACGACCAAGTGGGATTCATCCCAGGGATGCAAGGATGGTTCAATACCCGCAAATCAGTAAATGTAATACACCACGTAAACAAAAGCAAAGACAAAAACCACATGATCATATCAATAGATGCGGAAAAAGCTTTTGATAAGGTTCAACACCCATTTATGATAAAGGTACTCAGAAGAATGGGAATAGAGGGAGCATTCCTCAACATAATAAAAGCCATATATGAAAGACCTAGAGCCAACATCATACCCGATGGGCAAAAACTAAAAGCTTTTCCACTAAGATCAGGAACAAGACAAGGTTGTCCACTTTCACCACTTCTATTCAATATAGTATTAGAAGTTCTAGCCACAGCGATCAGAGAAGAAAAGGAAAAAAAAGGCATCCAAATTGGAAAGGAGGAAACAAAACTGGCACTGTTTGCAGATGACATGAAAATCCTATAGCATCTACCAAAAAACTGCTGGAACTAATAAATGAATTTGGCAAAA
>NW_028075996.1:0-3080 GCF_014824575.4 Sturnira hondurensis
CTCCCTTTAGGACTGAGCTTCATTTCTCCCGCTGCTGGGAGTTTTGCCTGCTGACAGCACACAGCTGAGCCTCTTCTTAAGAATAGCCCACTGCTAAAGGGAGCGTCTCTGCTCAAAGTTACACCCCCCCCATGAATGCAGCATACAGAGCCCACACCCGCACCTCCCACCCCTCAATATGTACAGATCCTTTGTCTTAACTCAAGGCATCTCTGTAGGGTCATTCCAACTTCACAACTAGCCTTGGGATCACGGTGATGCCTCTGTGGCAACAACATGGCAGTTTAGCTTCATCGTGTGCCCACGTGCTTTCCCCACCTCCTGGCACTTTTCCTAAAAGTAGTCCCCAGTGAATCCCTCTCTGGCTAATAACAGGTTTCCCAGGAAATCCAACCTAGAAATAGTTCTGGGAAGCAGACTTTAAAATGGGATTTGGATCTGGATAACTTGTCTGGTAAGGCTGATTATATCACTAGCAATAAGGCCCAGCATGCAGTAGTGAAAAATTTCTATAACTTTGATAGGTGGTGACCTGAGATGCAACACACGCGCATGCGCAATATCTCAAACACGGGAGAGAATGAAGCGATGTCATAATTAAAAGCACATTGAATAAAGGTGTGCCAAAGGGCTATAAGACCCAACCTGAAAGAGTTCCCATGGCCAAATGTGGAACAACTGAAGCAACCAAATAAATAATGGAGTATTAGATTATAATCAAAATTTAAAGTAAGTATCCATGAGTCTACATTGATATAAATACATTATTAAATAAATAGGGGGAAAAGAGAAATTCCTATAGAAAGTTTTCAAATGATTTATGTTGATATTCTTCCCACTAGGAGGTAAAACTTAACCTCTACTCCACCATCTCACCTCTCCTACTCCCCAGGGTGACATCCTCCTACTCCCCAGGGTAACATATGAAAAGAGTATAAAGGAAGAGGGAGGGGGGAAAGCAACTTTACAGTGGAGAAACCTGGCCAACACTGCCTCAGAGTTGATCAAGGTTGAATTATCAGTGATGAGTTATGTTGATTGCATGCACCTGCAATGGGATGCTGAGCTAGAGGTCCCCCCAAATGGGGACAAACCCCTATAGCAATTGCTCAGGAAATGGGAGAACCAGAGCAGGGCCCTTGAGTGTTCGTCTGCACATCTGAAGAACTTGGCCAGTGTTTTAGTAATGTTAAAAGCTGTGCCTGTGCTGGGAGCCAGGGACATGTGCATGACTCTAACTTGTGATGTGGTGATGTGATGTGATGTGATGTGATGTGATGTGATGTGATGTGATGTGATGTGATGTAGCTGGAAGGGCTTTCTGCACCTGCACAAGCAGCTTGGAGGCAGCTCCTACTCATGGGGCCACACTTGCCCAAACTAACCATGGCAACCAAGAAAGGCAAAAGAAAACAGAATACAGGCAGATATAACCCAGTATGGGAACTGTCAGAAATGGGGTTATGGAGGAAGATCCAGGCTGGGATTTAAACCCAGGCACAGCAGCCATGCTGGGCTTAACCAAGTGCTTTGAGAGTAGAGAGGGGTCTCTTGCCCTCTCTCTTAGCCATGCTCGAGCTCTAAACCATGTGGGAAGGAGAGTAGGAGAACCATGAGAGGCAGGTGCTCTGGCTCTCTCTGGCTCTCTCTGGCTCTCTCTGGCTCTCTCTGGCTCTCTCTGGCTCTTGACCATGCAGCTGGGGAAGGAGAAGTCTCCTGACCATGTAGCGGCAGTGTGGGATCTTGGCTATGCAGTTTGAAAGGAAGGGGAAGGATTTCCTGGCCCACCATGAGGAGGCAGTTTGGGATTAAAAGTAGGAGCCTGGAAAGCTGAACAAGGTTGACTGAATACAGACTTCTATTTCTTTTCCTAAGAGACAGTACCTGTGACTGGCCTAGTTTGGCAAGAGAGGTCAGGATTGTGTATTTGTGGGTGTGGTTTTTTTGTTGTTTGTTTCTAAAGGGACTAAGATTTAATGGCAGAATTCTGCATTCTAAACCTATATAACTTTGAATAAATAGTTTCTTTCTTTTAATAAGACTCTGGCATTGGGGTCATGGTTCTTATTGGCAGTGTGCAATAGAAACCAGGGGATCTGTTACACTACCTTTCTATAAATGTAAAGCTACTCTAAAATAAAATATTTATTTAATTTTTTAAAAGTGCTATGGAATCCGAAGACTAATGCTAAGGAATATAAGTCTGTTAAGGAAAAACATTGAAAGGTTGAAGGAGATTAATCATCAGGTAATGACTAAGTATGAGAACAAGAGGACCTCCAGCCCATCTGTAATCAGATTCTCATTTCCTGCAGCTGGAGGGTGAAAAAGCCAAGGATTAGACTTAGGAATTAACTCAAAGGGTTGCTCAGTGATGGGTGTAGCGTAAGTGCTTCATTATTGTCATGCTCAATTCTTATGTTTCTTTTTGAAGTATAGAGTTTGAAAAAAATAGCATTTTCTCTAAGAAAACAACACATAAATAATTAATAACAAATATATTGATTAAAATACAGACTCATATTTTAGCAAAACTACAAATGAGCCCACACTAAATATTTAGCGACAATGATGTAGAACATGGATGATTACCCACTGCCTTTAATTTGTGAAATGTGGATAATGAGACACTATTATACTTTCTCAAAAATGATTTACATTTATTTCATGTAAGTTTTTTTAATGTAGATATTAACTTTATGTGAACTATATTCATGAGCCAAGTAGAAAAGAAAGGATTGAAAAGATTTATAGAGGAATTTAGCCTTGGTTTAGGTTTGGCCAAACCTTGGCCAAAATAATTTGCCAAGGTTTGTAGTGCTTAATATATAACACTCCAAATTCAACAACATGAGTCCGTCCTTGGGGCCAACTCAGTGAGAGAAACTTCAAGGCTTGCCTTAACCATGTCCATTCAGATAAGTTGAGTATTACAAATAAGAACCTGATAGGGGTGCTGTTCTGCCAGGTGGATTGTTTCTGGAAGCAGTTGGTAATAGGAGTGGGCAGTGGTAGCAGGTGTCCAGATGTCCAGTGTCCGAGATCATTCCTTTCTTTAGGCTCTTGCCTACATCTAGTCA
>NW_028075997.1:0-606 GCF_014824575.4 Sturnira hondurensis
ACGTAGGCCAGGTGACTGTTACAAGAGATCCTGAAATAACGAAATGGTCCCTCTTTCACGTGAAGGTTACTGTGGAGCCTCACGTCAGGGATGCGGTCTCTTTCCATGCTGTTGCGCCACCCTACACAACGTTACTTACATCTTCTGGGGAAAGGACCGAAGGAGAGGGGCGACCATGCTTCCTTCTTTGGGGAAAATCCTCCAGAAGCCGTGTGCCTTGCTTCTGTTCATTCCTCTGTTCATTGGCTGGCTCCCAGTTACTTGGCTACACCTCGCTGCTAAGAAAATTCATGTTACCTTTGGCTGGGCATGATGGTAGGGTGGTAGGTGAGGCTATGAGTCTCTGCCATATTATATTACCAACCTAAACCTACCAGATGAAATAAGATTGAGGGGCAATATTTCCCTTTAAAGTGGTAGAGGTGAGATCCCTGGAGAATGAGAACAGAAAAAAAAGGCTTTGTTCAATTGGTCAAAAAAATGGAGACGGGTGTGCTTGCATAATTGGTCTTGTATGTTTGTATTATTAATTGGTCTTGTATGTTGTGTATTAGATAAAACAGCTGTTATTTCTGTCACTGATTTCTTTCGTGTACTACAACTCAT
>NW_028075998.1:0-2876 GCF_014824575.4 Sturnira hondurensis
TGAGGAACTCTATGGAAGGTACAAGTAACTTACTGGGAACTACATCAGCATGAAAAAGGACACAGAATTTATGAATAAGTAAGTGCAAGGAGGAAACTAAGAATGCAATATGTGAGGTGAAAAACGCACTAGAAGGAAATCAAGCAGGCCAGCTGAAGGAGAGGATAGAATCAGCGAGGTGGAGGACATGGAGGGAAAAAACATGCAGTAGTAAAACAAAACAAAAAGTCTCAAAAAGAAAGAGGATAGTCTAAGGGAGCTGCAGGGCAATATGAAACCTAATAATATTTGTAAGATAGAGATACCAAAAGGAGAAGAAAAAGAACAAGAGGTAGAAAACCTGTTTGAAAAAAGGAATGACAGAAAGGTTCCCTAACATGGTGAGGGAACATGTCACAAAAGTCTAGAAAGCACAGAGGGTTCCAGTCAAAATGAAGCCAAGAGGCCTACGCCAGACACATCTTAATCAAAATGGTGAAATTTAAAGACAAAGGGAGAATGTTGAGGCAGCAAGGGAAAAACAACTAGTAACATACAAGGGAGCTCTGATAAGGCTCTCAGTTGATTTCTCAAGAGATACACCACAAGCCAGAAGGGAATGGCACAAAAAATCCCCAGCAACGAAAAGCAAAGACTCACAAGAAAGACTATTCTACCCATAAGGCTCTCACTTAAAAAGGAAGGCAAAATAAGGTGCTTCTCAGACAAAAAAGGAAAAGCTAAAAGTGTACCTCTCCAGCAAACCAGCATTGCAAGAGATGCTAAAGGGTCTGCTTTCACAGGAAGAGAAAGAGAGAGAAACAAAGACAGATATGGAAAAATGGCAATGAACAAGATCCTATCAATAATAATCCTTAAGGGATATGAATTAATTACTCCAATCAACAGGCATAGGGGAGCTGAGTGAATAAGAAAACTTCATACATATATATGCTGTCTATACGAGACCGACCTCAGAACAAATGATGTATGCAGGGTGAAAGTGAAGGGATGGAAAAAAATATTCCAGGCAAATGGACTTCTAAAAACCAAAAACTTTAGCGATTCTTATGTCAAACAAAATAGGCTTCAAACAAAGGCCATAACAAGGCCTTTATAGGGCTTCATTATAGGGTTTTAACACCCCACTGTCAGCAATAGATAGATCTTCAAAACAAAGAATCAACAAAGATATTGTGGCATTGAAATACACTCTCAATGAAATGGACTTATTTGATTTATAAATACATTTGATTTATAAATACATCCAAAGAAGCAACACATACATTCTTAATGAACTGTATGTGGAACATTTTCAAAGGTAGACAACATGGTGGGACACAAAAGAAGCCTCAGCAAATTCAAAAATTGTGAAAAGGTATCAAGCAGCTTCTTGGATCACAAGGGCTTAAAACTAGAAACCAACCTCAGGGGAAAAACTCAAAAACATTCAAAGACATGGAGACTGAGTAACATGTTATTAAATAATGAATGGGTTCACAATGAGATCAAGTAAGAAATAAATGAACGGGAAACAAGTGAAAATGAACACACAACAACCCCAAACCTGGGGGCACAGCATGTATAACAGCAACAAGATCAAAATACTAACCAACACTATGAAACAAGAAAAAGAAAGAAATTCTGGTGGTGAAGAAGAAACAACTATTTTTATTAACAGGTGATATAAATTATCCTCATAAAACCTCCAAGAGAATATATAGACAAACTACTGTAACAAATGGGTCGCTCAGCATAGCCAGGAAAAAAAGATAATAAATTGTATTATTTATCTACAAAAGCCTAGAAGGAGTATCATCTCTTAAATATCTTATTCAAAGTACAACCAAGCTACAAGATACCTAGAAATAAATATAACAAAAGGTGTGTCAGGTCAGTATTGACAAAAATTATTGTTTTTGAAAGCTACTTTACTGTGTGTTATCAAGCCAAGTATAATATTCATGGGCAGAAAACTCAATATCCTAACCAAGGTCATTTCCCCCAGACAAACCCGTAAGTCTAACAAAATCCTAATCATGACACTAACCACATTTTTCCAAGAAGCTGGCAAGTCTTCTGACTAATTTGAAGAAGATGCAATTTTGCCCGTGTCTGTATTCCACGGGACCAGTTCCTCCTACCCATTGTCACACTGAGCTGGTCTCACCAGGTCTGACCCTGCACCCTGCAGGCCATGTTTTTGTCTTTTGGGTGTGGACTCTACCCACAGGTTCGAAGAGCAATTGAGAGATTGGGAAGGAGACTGTTGTAGCGGCTGCGAATGTGAACTTCAGCAACATGCCCAGTGGTGAGTGGGTCTGGGTGCCGCTCCTGCTGGAGTAAATGTGCTGATAACTGTCAGCTGTTTTCAGAGCTCTCCATGGTTCTGTCTAAGGAGCCTGATGATCCTTGTGCTTGGCTCCACTGTTGTAACTACTTTCAAACATATGCAGAGAAAACATCTTTTGCTGTTCAAACATGAGGCTTCTGTGAATGGAAAGTCCCTAGACAGAAAAACTTCAGCGGCTAAATATTGGCCTGGGGTATGGGTGTGTGTGCAACTGTGTGTGTGAGTTTTTAATGTGTGCTAATGGTTCTGACCTTATCTTGACAATTTCAATGCAGGTTAAGTGACTTCTTTCAGAACCTGGTCCTTAGAGCCTCAGCAATTTACTGCAGCGGAACCATGGTCTGCACTCTGTGGAAGGGACACATGGACTCTTGGTGGGGTGTGATGAAAGGTAGGTACTTCCAGAGACAGACAATTACAGGAGCAGTAACAGGAGCTCAACCTGGCAATTCTGAGATGCATGCTTATCGTCTCCCTTTTGTCATATGTTACTAAGTCTAAGCAGGTTTTTAAACACTCTGAATTTCTTCCATAAGAACATTAG